>NW_008333042.1:605445-606525 GCF_000622305.1 Nannospalax galili
CCCCACTAGAGCCCTTATACTCTGATATCCTTGCTACTGTCTGCTGTGTTTTTTGCACTGCCAGCCATTCTCTACTACTTACCCTTCTGGTGAATCTAGTCAGCCTATCTAGAGGTCTTTGTTTTAGGAGGGTCAGCTGTTCCTCATCTAGTGGTAATCAGTTGTCAATATTCCTTTGGATAAGATTGGGGTCTGCTGTTCAATTTCCCAGTTCTCTGCTGGGTTACTATCTGGGAATCCCTTTGGCCACTGTAACCAACAGCCAAAAAGAAGGTATTGCTTGTCTGGCATTGTTTCTTGTTATGTAGCCTTTAGCTATACATATGGACTCTTATGAAATTTATATTGGCCTCTTTAATCTTTGGTTATTCTTTCCTTTTGGGTATTTAAGGCCGTACAATTGGTCCAGATAAACCAATTTATTTTTACTCTTAAGGTTGTTTGAGGATCTGCTCCTCAGGGGTCATATGGGCTTGGGAAGAGCCCCTAGATCCTTTCTTTTATGAGTTCCGCCTATGTGAAGATAAGTCAAAGGTCCTGCTTGACCATGGTTGGCTTCGCTTGGAAGCATGGAGGAAATGATTCCTCTGTGTTGACCCTCCTCTTTATAGACTGGAAACTGGTTCAAGTCCACTTGGTGGGGTCTCCTTGGCCTCCTTGATCAAGAGGACAGGTGACCCACCACCATTATAGGACATTTTGAGAGATGCTCATAGTCCCCTGGAACTAGTCGACCTAGGAGAGCAAGGAGCAAAAAGTGTCCTTTATGTCCCTCTGACCAAATTATTATAGATCTCAAAGTATGTCTGTTAAATATCAAAGAAGATTAGCTCCACCAGTCTTGTATTTTTAATTACTGTGTGTCATGTAGATAAATCATAAATCAAGACCATTTGTTCTCAGATAAACCTTATCTAGAGATATTTTTCTTGATCTTTTATGTATAATTTGTCAGTAGGTTGTAGGAGTAATATGGTTCTCTCTGGTTTTCGTGACTAGCTAGGCATTGTTTCTCTCTTGTATCGTCTCCCCCCTCTATCATGGTTTTCCCACTTAAGGTGCCCCCACTTCCCCCCCTTT
>NW_008333042.1:606551-614683 GCF_000622305.1 Nannospalax galili
ATACCCTAACCCTAACCCTAACCCTAACCCTTCCCTCCCCCTGCCCTTAAACTAACCCAATTTTTATTCATATCTCCCTTATTAGGGCCTGTTTCCTACTGTTCTTCTCTTTCAGGTTATTTCTTTTCCTTTACCTCCACTTCAGTTTTTAATCAATTATTTCAGTCTACAGAAAAATGAGCTTTCATTATGAAACTTTCATAAATTTATAATATGCAATGATTCTTCATTCATATTTGGCCCTCACCTCTCTCTGTCATCCTCAGTTCTCTGTCTTGTTGGTTATTCTTCTCTTTGTACATAGTCCTCCCAATGATGTTAAGTCACATCTGTACGTACATGTGTTAACACAGATAGTTATATCTGAATCCTACATGAAGGAAAATATGTGAAGTTTTTTTTTTTTGTCTTCATTCCCCACAACACCCTCTCTTGTTTCCCTTTACCTTACTAAGACACTTTCTCTCACCTCACAGTTACTCTTTTGTTTTCAAACGTGTGTGTGTGTGTGTGTGTGTGTGTGAGTGTATTGTGCATATGAGAGATAAAAAATACAATATTTGTCCTTAAAATCTGGGTTATTTTATGTAGCATAATGTTCTTCAATTCTATTCATTTTGCTGCAAATGACATAATTTCTATTTTGAAAATTTGTTGATTTATTTTGCTGGGGATTGAAATCTGGGCCTTGTGCATATTGAGCTACCACTGAGCTACAGTTCCAGGACATTTCATTCTTTATTACTGAATAAAAGTCTGTTCTGGAGTCTTCTGTTCTCATGATCTTAGCCAGTCTGACTGGGGTAAGATGGAATCTTAGAGTGCTTTTTATCTGCATTTCTCTAATTACTAAGGATGTTGAACACTTTTTAAGGTTCTTCTTAGCCATTTTTATTTCTTCATTTGAGAACTTTCTGTTTAGGTCTGTCCCCCATCTTCTCATTGGGTATTTTGTTTTCTTATTTCTTTCTTTTTTGAGTTATTTGTATATTCAGGATATTAATGTGTAACTGGTGATTTTTATCCCACTCAGTGGATTTCCTCTTCCCTTCCTTGGTTGTTTTTTTTTTTTTTTTCTGTGCAGAAACTTTGTAATTTAATGGAATCCCACTTACTGATTGTTAGCCTTTGTGCCTGATCAGTTGAGGTCTGATTTAGAAAGTCCTTTGCTACGCCTATATCTTGGAGGGTACTGCCTATGTTTTGTTCTAGCAGTTTCCACGTTTCCCAGTTTTAGATTTTATATTGAGGTCTGTGATCCATTTGAAGATAACTTTTGTACAGGGTAAAAGATAAGGGTTAAGGTTATTCTTCTGCAGGGGGAGATCCAGTTTTGTAGCACAATTTGTTGAAGATACTGTCTTTCTTCCATTGTGTGTTCTTTGCACCTTTGTCAAATATCAGGCGACTGAAGTTACACAAACTCGTGTTTGGGTCTTATATTGTGTTCCATTGATCTATGCGTCTGTTTTTGTGCAAGTACCATGCTGTTTTTATGACTAGAACTGTGTAATATAATCTGATATCTGGTATGGTGATCCTCCCAGCATTGTTCTTCTGTTTTCCAAGAGTGTTTTGGCTATCCGGGATGTTTTGTGATACCATATGAATTTTAGGATAATTTTGTCAAGCTCTGTGAAGAATGTTGTGGGTATTTTGATTGGAATTGCATTGAATCTATAAATTACTTTTGTCAAGATGGTCATTTTCCCAATATTGGTTCTACCAGTCCATGAACATGTTGGGTCTTGGTCTTTCCATCTCCTAGTGTCTTCCTCTATCTCTTTCTTCAGAGTTTTGAATTTTTCATTGTAGAGATCTTTAATTTTTTTGGTTAGACGTATTCCTAAATAATTTATTTTGGGGGGGTTATTGAGAATGGGAGGGTTTTCTCACAACAGATGGAAAAATTATTTGTTAATGCTATTTTGTCTCATAATTATTTTAAAAAAAGAAAATGAGAACATAAAAGATGTTAAAAGGATGTGGGAATGGAGATATTTTCAAAAACAGAAAAAAATTGAGAAAGCCTAAGGAAGTGATGAAGGTCTGTTTAGGTTTGTTATGATATATAAAGGATGAGACAAAAATAATACACACATGATCTTAAAATTTCTATGGTCATAGTATAGTCAACTAGTTTAAGGAATAAAATATATATCTAGTCAAGGTTTATTTGAGAATATTGGGTTTTTTAACCCAAGCCTTATGTATATAGCACATGATATTTAAAAGTACCAGACTGGTAGAACTAAACCTGTTGGATTTTTGACAGCCATAGTTTGAGGTCTATACTAATGTGGTCAGAGGGACTTAAAGGACAGTTTTTTCCCCTTGCATGCCAAGGTCAACTAAGTTCCAGGGGACTATGGAACGTCTCTCAAAACATCCTGTAATGGTGAGTTACCTGTTCTCTTGTTCAGGGCAGATATGGAGACCCCACGTGATGGACTTGAACCAGTGTCCAGTCTAAAAAGAGGAAGGTCAACTAAGAGGAAACATCTCATTCCTGTTTTCAAATGAAGCCAGACATGGTTGAGCAAGACCTTTGATTATCTTCACATAGATGGAGCTGGTAAAAGAAAGGAGCCAGGAGCTCCTTCCAAGTCCATGTGACCCCAGAGGAACAGATCCTCAAATGACATTAAGTGTAAAAATAAATTGATTTATTTTGGTCAACTGTATGGTCTTAAACACCCAAAAGGAAAGTATAAAAAAAGAGGAAAGTCATCAGTATATTTACCTAAGAGTTCAAAGGATTACACTTCCCAGGCATTAGGCTTAAGTTTATATACAAAGTTATTTAGACAATTAATTCTCATTGATGATTTTGTTCCTAACCAGAAAGTGCTGCTCAGATGAAAGACTTCAAATCTTGGTCTCCAATACTGTAGTGCCCACCTGTAGGTAAGGGAGACATCCAGCTATTGTTCTAAAATGATGGATAAATTTGTTTCCTCCCCTCTATCTAGAAGCCTTTGAGAAAGAACTGACACAGATTCTAACCACTTCAACAGTCATCAAAATACCTGAAAACAAATCCTGAATCCATCACTCTAGAGTCCAGCCTTGGACGACAAAAGAAAAATGAGGAAGAACCCAATAGAGGGAAGCTTTTGGAAGCCCTTGTCAAGAAATTCCAATGGACTCTCATATGAACATTTGAAAATTGCCCTGTTCTGACTTTTTTCTAGTTCCCTGTCTAGAACTTGTAATGCTAATTACTCTTGCCTTTAGTTCTCCTTCACATCTATTCATGATTCAAGGTCATTCTTTGCCCCTTAGAGATAAGAGTTATGCAATTTGGGAGTCTTTTAGATAGACCCACTGAAGGAGTATTCCAATTGCCTCACCCTGTGTCCCTGTTCAACATGGAAGAAGCCAGAGCAGTCTGTATCCTGATTCCCTATTCACAATTTGGGTAAACCCTTCAGAAGATAGCATGATAAGAATAGGAGGTAGGAATTGGCTGGGCAGTTAAGGTAAAAAGACCCCAAAGAAAAGTAGCCAGCTTTTATCTAATCCTTAAAAGATTGTAGGTTTACCTATTCAGCGGGAGGAATGTTAGAGTAGCCAAATGTCCCTTAAAAATAAGTAAATAAGTTGAAGAAGAAGAAAGATTACTTAAAGTTATCAGAAAATAATGATGGGGATATATGGGAGGAGTTGGGGGGGAAGGAGTGTGCATGGATTTCAACAAAACACCTTATATGCATGTATGAAATTCTCAATAAATTATTTATTTACAAAAAGAGAATGGGAGGGTTTCCTGATAAAGAGGAACACTCATTCACTGCTGGTGGGAATGCAAACTTGTGGAACCACTATGGAAAGCAGTGGTTGCAAAAAACTAAAAATGAACCTATCATATGATCCAGTGATACCACTCCTTGGCATATACCCAAAGGACTCATCATACTGCAGAGATACTTGTACATCCATGTTTGTTCTTCACGATAGCTACTAAATGGAAACAGCCTAAGTGTCCCTCAACTGATGAATGGCTAATGAAAACATGGTGCATCTACCCAATGGAGTTCTACTCAGCAGTAAGAAAAGATGAAATTACAAAATTTTGAGGTACATGGATGGAGCTAGAGAGTGTTATACTAAATGAAGTAACACAAACACAGAAAAGCAAGTGACATATGTTCTCCCTCATTTGTAGACCATAGTACCAATCCCTTGTATGTGACTAAATAAATTTTGATGTAACAGCAGGAGCCAGGTAAAGGGAAAGGATACATGGTCCTAAAGGGAAAGAAACAACCTGAAATCGGGACAGTAGGGAACAGATGGTAGCTGAGGGATTTGGAAAAAGTGGGAGTAATCGGCAGGGAGGAGAGGAGGGAGGGACATGAAAGGGACCACAGAGTGGGTGAAGGAGGGAAGTCAGGAGAGGAAAGATGGCAGGAGTTGGGAGGTATTGAGGGGAGGGTGGGGATAATTGGGGTACTGTGACTAGGGAGGGAGGGAGGAGCTAACTTGGATGGGAGAAAAAAAGGGTGGAGATGAATGAGTTTCAGGGGGCTAGGAAATCTAGAGGGAAAAGTGATGCCCTAGAAACCCTATGAGAAATGCACATATAGTATCTGAACATTAATGCATAAGTGTACCCGAGAGCTGTTTGACAGGGAATGCAGTGCCAGATAGAAAAAACCTCTGTTAGAGTGACAGTGATGCCATACAGCACTTATCAAAGAAGCTTCATTTTTCAAAAGATGGAGAGGCCACTGCAGAGTTGCACTTTTGGTCAGGCACAGAGAACATACACCTCTGAGATGCCCGGTACTAGGTGACACATCTGCAGTCAAATCTCTAAAACTGAGGTCCATGGAAAATAGCAGAATAGGGGGTAGAGAGAGGGCTAATGGACCCCTTAACCCTCACCAGTGAGGCTCCCTTGTACATCAGAGTGTGATGCACACAGAGGGTCACATCTGGCCGTTTTTGAGAATAAGGGGCTATAGTGTGTAGGATGGGACTCCTATATGGACCCTCACCCACCCACAGCACAGGGACCATTGCTGAAGAGGAGTTGGAAAGATTTTAAGAGCCAGAGGTGGTTCATGGTTACAGGGAGGTGAAGGCTTCCAGGCAACTGGAGGCAGCAGTGGTGTTGAGCACAGAGCCCATGTCAGCTCAATGAAACAAGGGCCCAGGGGTAGGTGAAAAATGGGTGGCAGGCCAGCACTAGATTGACAACTATTTAAGACTGATTGCTGCTGGGTAAGGGAGCGTATGACTTACAAACGACCACTGCATAGGCTGACTAGACTCCAATGGACACATTTACACTGAAGGACACTTGGGTATAAACAACTGAATGACTAGGAATCAGCATGTATGGCAGAGTACATAGGGGTTCAGTTGGGGGACAGGAGAAGGCTTGTGTCCTGCTAAATTTTCTCCTTCCCACTCTGTTTGACCTGTCCTAACTCTCTTCATAGTCTCTTGCTCTGGGCACTATTAGACAAACCACACAACATATCATTATCTGAATTTTTCATTTTACATCTAGGGTGGGGGGAAATGGAGTAACATACAAAGGCACCCAGCACTTCACAAAAGGCAGATACCTGGCGACCTGTTCTGCTCTGTGGCTCAGTGGCCCCCAATTCCAGATGGCTTCCATGCCTGCCCACAGGCTCAGTTAGCTTTTGTCCACACATTGTGGGCCCAGAGTCTTACCCCAGGTCAGTAAATGCCCCCTTTTGCATCAACGCTGGTGAGACATGGGGGCCATCTTTTTCTGTCCCCCCAGGTGTGCTGCTTCCTTCCAAGATGGCGCCAAAAGCCCCTCCCTCTGGCTGCTGTCTCTCCACAGTCAATTCTCTGCAGCAAGCCCCACCCCTCAGAGGAACCAGGCCTTTTGGGGACACAGCATGGATGGGGGGGAGGGTCTGGATTTGAGTGGGAAATGTATGAAATCTTAAAAGCTCAATAAAATGAAAAGTCTGTTGTGGTACTCCACATTTCTTTTAACCATTCATCTGAGACTGAAAAAATTCCATTCCTCAACTGAAAAAATTCCATTCCTCACTGATGTGAATAAGACAGAGAAAATGTGGATGTGCAGGGATCTGTGTGGTTTGCTGATTTCGACTCCTTCAGTTACATATCCAGGAGTTATTTAGCTGGATGCTGTAGTAGTCCTATTTTTACAGTTAATTATTTCCATAGTGGCTGAACCAGCTTATGTTTCCAACAGCAGAGTAAAGTTTTTCGTTCTCCACATTCTCACCACACTTGTTATTTGTTTTCTTGATCATAATCATTTTGATTGGGGTAAGATGAAACCACAGTGTATGTTCAAGTTGTATTCCCACAATAGTTAAAAATGTTAGACTTTGCAAATGTTTGTTGGGCATTTGCCTTTCTTTTGGTGAGAAATGTTCATTACATTATTTCATTTTAATAGTTTGGTGACTTATGGGTTGGGTGATTCTTTGAGATATTCATATCAAAAATATGAATCCTTTTTCAAATTTGGAGCTGGCAAATATTTTCTTCCATTTTCCGGCTATCTCTTTCCTCTGCTGATTATTTCCTTTGCTTTTGAAATTTCAGGTAATACCATTTCCAGTGTTGTGGAATTATTTCCTGAGCTTTTCAGGAAGTTAATGCCTGTTGCCTGTGTAGTGAATCCCTGAATTTTCCTCTGTCAGTTTCGAATATTAGATCATATCAATTAATGACATTGTTCAATTTAGAAATTTTTTTCACGTGAGCTGAGAGTTAAGGACTTGGGTTTTAGTATCATTTGTTCAATGTGAGGTTTTATCTTTATCAAAAATTAGGTCCAGTATTAGTTTTATTGCTCATATTATTTATATCTTCTTGATTAATTTTTATAGCCTACATACTTCTAAGAATTTATACCTTTATTCTATAATTTTTTGAAAATACATTTTCACAGTGTTTCTTAATGATTGGGATTTGTTTTGTGTCTTTTGCAATATTCTCATTTCAGCATTTAATTTTTTAAATTTAGGTCGACTATGTCTTTCACCTGTTCATCTTGACTAAGGATTTGTCACTTTTTTTTTTCCTAAGAGCCAAATCTGTTTTTCCTTTGATTCTTTATATTGTTTTTAGGTTACTGCTTTAATAATTTCTGCCTAAGCTGAAGAGATGGATCAGTGATTAAAAGCACTGGGTGCGCTCAGGCCTCTCGGGGTGGGTCCATCGCGGAGCCCTCCGCGCCTTGACTCCTCCGCCCTCATTCGCCCTTTCATCTCCCACGCTGTTCTCTGCTCCTGGTTTAGGCCCTGCGCCATTCCTGGTCTTGGGTCCCCAGACACCTGGGGAACCGGGGCTGCTTCCTGATCCTTTTCACCCAGGCCAGCTTGGTGCCTTCCTTGGGCTCCAGGAGCACTGCTTCTGTGGGACCTGGCCCCACCCTCACCTCTCCCTGCTTCCCGGACCTGCACCACTGGCTAATTCTCCTGGCCCACTCTCCTGCCCTCAGGCCTCTCTTGGGGTAAGTCTACCTTGCAGCCCTCCACGCCTTGAATCCCCCAGCCATGCTCACCCTTCCCTCTCGCCCGCTGTTCTCTACTCCAAGTTGGGCCCTGTGCCATTCTTAGTCTTGGGGCCCCAGACACCTGGGGAGCCAGTGCTGCTTCCTGACCCTTTTCACCAAGATCAGCTTGATGGCTTCCTTGGGCCCCAGGAGTACTGCCTCTGGACCCGGCCACGCCCTCACCTCTCTCTGCTTCCCTGGTCCTGCAACACCCGCCAGCCTCTTTCTGGGGCTGACAGCCTCTTTCTGGGGCTCCAAGGCTTACCTTTCCTCTCCCTGATCCTTTGCATACAGTACAACACAGCTACTCAATCCACTTCCTGAGAAATCTTGGGGCTTCTTCCCAACCATCTGACTTTGCATCCCTGTGTGGCACGCCCACAGAGAGGATCTAAGGTCAGTCCAACACCCAAGTTCTTGAGGCCAAAATCATTCTTAGAAAATTCCAGACCTAAGGAGAAAGTCTGAAAACTTATGACCCACATTGGAATTGGGCCACCTCGGAACTCCTGAAGACAAAATCAATCCGGCCTCGACAAGATAAAATCAAAAGAGAGAACCAGAAGCTTAGACGAACCAGCTCTTCATACCCAAAAAGTAAACCACA
>NW_008333042.1:615827-617055 GCF_000622305.1 Nannospalax galili
AAACAGAAATTAAAAGGACGGGAACCAATACACATCTTTCAATAACTTTAAATATCAATGGACTGAACTCCCCAGTCAAATGACACAGGCTAACTAAATGGATTAAGAAACAAAATCCATCTCTTTGCTGTCTGCAAGAAACCCATCTCACGTTCAAGGACAGACATTACCTTAAGGTAAAAGGATGGAAAAGAAATTCCAAGCAAATGGCACTAAGAAACAAGCAGGGGTTGCAATTCTAATATCTTACAAAATAGTGTTCGAAGTAAAACTAATCAGAAGAGATAAGGAGGGTCACTTCATTTTGATTAAAGGAACAATTAATCAAGAAGATATTACAATCATGAACATATATTCACCAAACTCTGGTGCACCCAACTTCATAAACAAAATACTACAGGACTTTAAGACCCAAATTAACCCCAACTCATTAATAGTAGGGGACTTCAATACCCCACTATCTCCATTAGACAGATCAACAGGCCAGAGCCTTAACAGAGAGACATCTGAATTAAAGAAAACCATATATCTACCGAGTATTCCACCCAAACACCAAAGGACATACTTTCTATTCAGCACCCCATGGAACTTTCTCCAAAATCAACTATGTACTGGGGCACAAAACAAAGCTCAGCAAATACAAAAAGACTGAAATATTTCCATGTCTTCTATCAGACCACAATGCAATAAAACTAACAATCAACACCCGAAGAAGCCAAAATCACCACATGAACACATGGAGATTAAACAACACACTCCTGAATGATGAATGGGTCAAAAGAGAAATTAAGAAAGAAATAAAAGTATTCCTGGAATTAAATGAAAAGGACAATACAACACAACAAAATCTCTGGGACACGCTGAAAGTGGTTCTTAGAGGGAAGTTTATAGCTCTAAGTGCCTACATCAAAAAATCAGAAAGAACACAAATAAATGACTTAACACTGCAACTCAACACACTTGAAAAGCAACAGCAAACAAAACCCAAACCCTGCAGACAAGAAGAAATAACAAAAATCAGGGCAGAAATCAATGAAACTGAAACAAAGAAAATACAAAGAATCAACGAATCCAAGAGCTGTTTCTTTGAAAAGATAAACAAGATTGAGATACCGCTAGTCCAGTTAACCAAAAGAAAGAAAGAGTACCTCCAAATCAAAAAAATCAGAGATGAAAGGGGAAACATCACAACAGACACCAGAAAGATACAGAACATTATAAGGGAATA
>NW_008333042.1:617609-618213 GCF_000622305.1 Nannospalax galili
GAAATTAAAGGAGTAATAATTGGAAAAGAAGAGCTCAAATTATCCCTTTTTGCTGATGATATGATATTATATCTAAGGGATGCCAAAAATTCCACGCACAAACTCCTAGAAATTATTAACACATTCAGTAAAGTGGCAGGTTACAAAATTAAACTACAAAAGTCTATATCCTTTCTATATACCAATGACAAGCAGTCAGAGAAAGAGGCACGGGAAACCCTCCCATTCACAATAGCCACAAAAAAAAAATAAAATACCTTGCAATAAACCTTGCCAAAGACATTAAAGAGCTCTACAAAGGAAATTTTAACCCTTTAAAGAAAGAAATTGAGGAAGACATCAGAAGATGGAAGGACCTCCCACGCTCATGGATTGGAAGAATTAATATTGTGAAAATGACCATCCTACCAAACGTCATGTATAGATTCAATGCAATGGCAATCAAAATTCCCATGACATTTTTCACAGAATTGGAAAAAGCTATGCTAAGATTCATATCAAAGCACAAAAAAACTTCGGATAGCCAAAACAACCCTGAGCACTAAGAGCAATGCTGGGGGACTACTATACCAGATTTCAAGCTGTATTACAGAGCTATAGTCAT
>NW_008333042.1:618470-618677 GCF_000622305.1 Nannospalax galili
TAAAGCCTGAAACTCTGAAACTCTTAGAAGAAAACATTGGGAAAAACCTACAAGATATAGGTGTAGGAAAGGCCTTTTAAAACAGACACCAATAGTCCAGGAAATAAGAGCAAGAATTAACATGTGGGACCTCATTAAATTAAAAAGCTTCTGTACATCAAAGGAGACAACCAAGGAAACAAACAGAAAACCCACAGAATGGGAGAA
>NW_008333042.1:618855-619424 GCF_000622305.1 Nannospalax galili
CAACATACCTAATAATCAGGGAAATGCAAATTAAAACCACTTTAAAATTCCACCTTGCCCCAGTCAGACTGGCTAAGATCAAGAAAACAAATGATACCAAATGTTGGAGAGGATGTGGGGAAAGGGGAACACTCATCCACTCCTGGTGGGGCTGCAAATTGGTTCAGCCCCTATGGAAAGCAGTGTGGAGAACTCTTAAACCACAAATGTACCTACTTTGACCCAGTTATACCACTCCTTGGCATATACCCAAAGAACTCGTCCTACTGCAGAGACACTTGTACATCCATGTTTGTTGCTGCTCTCTTCACAGTAGCTAAGAGATGGAAACAACCTAAGTGTCCCTCAACTGATGAGTGTTTAATGAAAATGTGGTTCATATATACGATGGAGTTTTATTCAGCAGTAAAGAAAGACGAAATCATGAAATTTGCAGTTAAATGGATGGAACTAGAAACTGTTATACTAAGTGAAGTAACACAATCTCAGAAAAAAAAATCGACATATGTTCTCCCTCATATGTGGATCCTAGGATAATGAAAATGTGGTTCATTTATACGATGGAGTTT
>NW_008333042.1:620910-633449 GCF_000622305.1 Nannospalax galili
AAAGAGACGTACCCTAGCTTAGAAAAATGTTATTGAATAGGTTAATGCTGTTGTAATGAAATGCTTCTTCTAATAAACAAACAAACAAAAAAGCACTGGGTGCTCTTGCAGAGACCTGGGTTCGAATCCCTTACCCACATGGCAGCTGACAATCACCCTTAACTCCAGTTCTAGGGTTTGTATGCCCTCTTCTGTCTTCCATGGGCAGTGTAAAACACAATTGCACTTACATACATATAGGCATAACACTCATACACATTAAAAAGTAAATAAATAATAACCTTTTAAAAAGTAACAAATCCACCTTTGGAACTGGAGAGATGGTCGAGCTGTTAAGAGCACTGACAGCTCTTTCAGAGGACCCGAGTTCAATTCCCAGCACCTACAAGGTGACTAGCAACTATCTTTAACTCCAGTTCCAGGGGAATACAATGTCCTCTTCTGACCTCCATAGGAATTGTGTGACACTTGTGCACTTATGTACATAGAGGCAATACACTCATACACATAAAATAGAAAAAATAATTAAATATAAGAGAAACAACTTCTGCCTTAATTTTTATTATTCCCTTTTGTATACTGATTTTGTGTTTTGATTGCTTTCATTTTTCCTAAAATCTTCAGATGCATCACTAAGTTACTCATCTTAGCTCCCTCTGAACTTTTTAGCTTCCTTCCAGTTATCTTCAGTGACCTACCTGTCATTCAAGTATGTGTTTTTCAACATTCAAGTATTCATATAGCTTCAAAAGTATTATTTGTATTTTATTCCACTGTGATCTGATAAGCTGTAAGATATTCATGTAATTGCTTATATTTGTTAAGACTTGCTTTGTGGCCTAAAATGTGATCTATTTTTAAAAACTTCCCGAGCTGAGCAAAATATTTGTATTCTGAAGCTGTCAAAAGGACCATTTTATAGCTCTCTATGTAGAATACTTACTCAATGATAAGGGCTCTGAAGTTTTGTGCTGATTTTTAGTCTGCAAGACATTTCTATTGGTGAATAGGAATTTGAAGTCACCATTATATTATCTTGACCTATGTAACCTTTTATGTCTATTACTGATTATTTTGCAATATTGCAGCCACATCAGCCTCTGCATATATGTTAACAATTATTATATCTCCTTGAAGTAGTGTTGCTTTATGATAATATGTAGTGGCTTCCTTCATGACTTTTAATTTTGGTTTGAAATATACTTTGTGAGATTTCAGAATAGCTAAGTCAGTGTTAATAGGTTCTAGTTTCTTCCTTTCTCTCATCCTTTCACCCTCCATCTGAATGTCTTTGGCAGAAAGTTGTGTTCCACCTTGAATCTTATGTTTTAACCAATTAGCCAGTATATGTCTTTAAAATATTTATCTATTAATTTTATTAGTATGTGCGTTAAGTCTGCATGTATGTAAGGGCACCTGTGTCATGCAATGCCTACAGAGGCCAGAAAAGGGCATCAAAACCCCTGGAACTGGAGTTACTGCCACGTGGGCACTTGGAACCAAACCTAGGTCTTCTGCAAGACCAGGCAATGCTCTTAACTACTGACCCATTTCTCCAGAGCCCACTAGAGTGTGTCTTTTGACTGGTGACTGGTAAGTTGTGACTATTTATATTTAGGATTATTATTGTGAGCAGTTTGCCAATTCCTATGATGTGTTGTTTTCCTTGTTGGATGTTGTTTGTTTGATTGCTATAGTTATTGTGATAAGGAGTTATTGATTTAAAGATATCATTCCATGATTTTCTGGCATTTAGACCTTCTGTCAAGAGATATAATACATATGCTTTTGTAAACAAATTGATTTTTTTAAGAGTATTTTTTCTTTTTTCAGTTTTACATTTTCTTTACTGATTAATCGGTAATTGGACACTACTTAGATTGGTTCCAGATCTCAGCTATTATCAGTAGTTAGCAATGGAAAAGGGACTGCAAATATAGCAGACATAACAGTTTTATAATTTTCATTTTCAAACAATTTTCAGGAGCTGCCTATTCTCCACATACTTGCTGATGCTTGTCTTTGGTAATTTGATGGCAGCCATGTGGGGTCGCTCCCTCTGCTCGTGGGTCGTTGGCCACCGCTCCACGAGGACAAAGGGAGCAGAAGCAATGAAAGGGGTCAGGACAGCCAGTGAGCACTGACTGAAGAAAGCCCTTCCGGGGAGGCAGGTTCAGTGATGCAAACAGCTCCAGACTCAGTGAAACAGCTCTAGAGTGAGTGAAACAGCTCTGTTTATTTAGTGGGATGTTAGTGAAAATATAGTGTGGAGGCAGTAGCCAATGCTTCAGCTGATAGGTGCTCATAGTATGCTTTATTTACCTGTGGCAGTAGGCTCCTATCATCCGACTACTGGGCAATGCCTAATTATCATATAGAAAAAACCTGGGGGTAGTTTTTACTCCAGGTAACTATGCCAAAGGTCATGTTTTAAATGAGGCCAAGCATCCGTGCTTGGCAGCACTTTCCAGGTAAGTCACGCAGGAAGCTCCTGCTGAGAAAGGAGCCCAACACAGCCAGTCTAACAGGGGTACAACTACACGCCATTATGATTTTGACTTTTTAGTTTTGTAGTTGTATGTGTGTATGCACTTTGAAATGTGTGTGGACACATGAGCATGCATGTTTGGAGGCCAGAGGCTCATGTTAGGTGTCTTCCCCCATTGCTTTCCACTCTATTTACTGAGGCAGGATATCCTGCTAGTGTTTGATCATTTCACCCTCCATTTCCCTCTAACTCCCACTGAAACCTTTCTTCTTCCTATCCAGCCCCTTCCTCCTTTGATATCCTTTCTGGTTTTGACCCAATGAGATTAATTATGCTTTAATTATGAACATGCATGGTGCTTATGTACTAAAACATGTGTCACTCTTTGGAGCAGTTGAAGGTAAGTCTGCATTATCCACCACCCCCTGCAAAAAGAAAACTGACCAACAATAGCTGGGAACAGCACTAATCCATGGGTTTAAGTGTAAGTGCTTGGAAGACAATGTGACACAGTACCTTTTAGCCAAATAACAGTTGTAGGTTCTTCTGAGGACCTATGACTGCCCCCCCCCAAAGAGACAGGCACATGTCCAGGCTTATAGTATCAAGAATGATTCCACTCCTATAAAACAGGACTCAAATCTGATCTGCAAAGTGGCTTGTTTCTCCTATAACAATGGGGCCCTTATGGCACAGGTGAGCACATCTTTCCAGACAGATTGTTGTTGTGGCTTGTGAATTTCTCAGCTGGTAGGTCTACTGATGACTTTTTTCCTTACACAGCTGGCATAACATATGAAAATTAACCAGCAAGGATAAAATGTCTACCTGCAATCCAAACTGATTTCTCAATGTCCTGCGACCCAAGTGTGTGGTGTCTTCAGCATTAGGAACTTATGAATTGGCTCTGGTTGCACCGAGGGTATTTGCAATAGTCTGTAATGTTTGGAGAACTTTTTGCAGTTTCTTTTGTATTTCTGGTATTGTTTAATGTGTTTCAGAGGGGTTTATCTCTTGTCATGTTCATTTGGGGTTCTAGATTACTCTTGTTCTTGAATGTTAATTTTTTTTTTAGATTTATGAAATTTTCATTGAATAGATTTTCTTTGCCTCTAGTTTTTATCTCAGCTCCTTTATTCCTCTATCCAATGGAATCTCAGGTTTTGTCACTTTATTACTTTCAGGAATTCCTGGGTATTGCAATCATACTTTTTTTCTTTACTATTTTTTAAATGTACTAATTCTATTTCATTAAATTTTAATATATTTAAAATCTTTTATTTTAGATGTATGATTGTTTTGCCTTCATATACCCATGGATGTCGGAAGAGGGCATTAGATCATCTGGAACTGGAATTACGGACTGGTGATAGCTATCATATGAGTGTTGGGAACCAAATTTAGGTCCTGTATAAGAGCAGTGGGTGCTATTAACTACTAAGTCATCCCTCCAACCCATTGTAGTAATTCTTGGCCCTGTCATCCATCCTCAATATTTTTTCTTCTATTTGTTCTAGTATATTGGTGATGTTTTCCTTTGTGATTTTTAAAATTTTTTTATTAAATTTTTGTATATTTCATACAGAACATTTCAATCAATTTTAAACATCTTTGTACCCTTGTCCCCACCAGCACCCTTCCATAGCCCCCCACCCACCCACTGAAGACCATATATTCGGTCATCTCTTTTAAAGCTCACTATATCAAGTCAGTGTCCCCAGATGTTCCCCAGTGCAAGTCCATCCACTGAGGTCTAGTCAGCCTATCTAGAGTCCCTTGTTTTAGGAAGATCAGCTCTTCACCTACAGCAATCAGTTGCCAATATTTCCTTTGTAATTTTTAGCTCAGGGTTTTATTCATAACCTTTCTTTTTGAGATTTTATTTGAAGCATCAACTACTTGTTGACTTTTCCATATATATTATTGAAATTATCATCTATGCTGTTAACTTTCCTATATATAGATTCTGAAGTCATTTCCCTACCATATTTATCCAATTATTTGTATCCTATTTGAAGTTATTAACAATTTAATAAGTATATTTAAAATTTTTCATCTGATATTTTGCTCATAATCTTTGAACTCAGTAATCGAAGGCCTATGATATGTTGAGGGAATCATGGTGCCATGTTCTTCATGTTTCTTGTGCTATCATTTTCAAGCCTGTTGTCTTGAGTCTCTTTCAGTTTTATTTGGTGGTTGAATTACTCTTGAGGAGGAATCAATATATAGTACCACTTAAAGAGGAGAAACAAACTGCTGTAACAGCAGGAACACAAAACTGAAGTAGATAAACGCACTTCAAATCCATTAAAGCCCTCAAATGTAATGCCAATGATCATAAAATAGAAAATGATGGCAATAATGTGAGTGTATCATAACATGTAAGTATTTAGTAATAACATTAGGAGAAATATCATATTAGTAACTCAGTGAGATAAAAAGGGAAAATAGGGGAGAAACAGGGCTAAATAAAATAATCTATGGAGGAAAAGGAAGGAGGAGTGAGAGGAGGAGGAGAAGCAGATGACCGTGCTAATTAGAGAAAAATGAAAAAGAAATGAAAAGATTGCCTAATAATAAAAACAATGTATGAACAACATCAGATAAATTTAAAAGGGGAATACCTGAGAGGACCAGCGTTCAGTTCTCCAGGACTCACAATGGGCAGCTCATAACCACCTTAAACTCTACTTTCAGGAAATCCAATGACCTTTTCTGGCCTTCATGTCCACCCACATGCAAAATAGTACATATATATATATATATATTGAGAGGTTGCTTCTCAGTTCTCAGTGTCCATGACAGTGAATCTCATACATGAAAGTGACTCGGAAGATTTATTCACCCACTGGCCTTAGGCCTGAGGCTGTCAGACTTTACAATTATTCTTAAATGATATGATGAGCTCCTAACCACAAACGGATTGGCCGCCTTACTTAAGACAGTTCAAATCTAGAGCCATACCTCCTACTGCTTGACCTTTTGGCTTGTCAGCTTTGGACTTCATCCTCTTCATGATTGCCACCCATGACAGGGTTGTGGCAGGTTGACCTCAGACTTCCTGATTTGTGATTCTTCTTCATTTTTAGAAAGCTAAGGTAGTTCATTTTTGAAAAATTGTTTCCCTGTCAAGATGGCACTCAACCACAGCCCCCCATGATATAGGAGTGACATAATGGACCCCTGTCCATTGCCGATCCTTCACACTGAAGGAGCTACTTAATCACCAAAACCTGAAACTGCATTTTAGACTTCACCAAGATTGCTTGGCTACCTTTTAAATGAGACTCTGGTTCTCCTCCACCCATCTGAGAGCTGTAGATCTGGAGTCCTATTCTCCTTTATATGTGTTTTCCTAACACCTTTACCTTTACTAGGTTTGTGAGTAATTGGAAGACAATTTTTAGAAATAAGATAAACTCTTGAATCCTACAATTGTCTTGCTGTTTTGCCTCCTTGCATCCAAATTGGAATTCTTCTAGTCAGAGAGGTAATTTATAAATAAAAACCCCCTGATGTATGTTTCTGATAAATTTCTCTTCTTTTCACCTTTGCTTATTTTTACATACTTACAATCTTGACTTCTATACATTTCTGCTCATGTAAATTCTAAAACATCGTGACTTGAAAACCCTTGAAAGACCACGTCTTTGCTTCCTGAACTCATGACACACCTTTCCCCTTCTTGTTATTTCCGGGTTCCAATCACTCCAGAGGAGTCCTGGCCAGCTTCATGTCAATGGAAGCATCTTTTATACTTTCCCCTTCTCCTTAACTGCTACAATCATTCGCTTTGTCTCACAGGTCAAATAAGGATTCCTCCTAATGGGTATGAAATTACACTTTGCATTATTTTTCTGACCTTTATCATGCATCCAAATTATATTTTTAATGGTGTGATTAACCTAATATCTCTCTTAGATCACAAAAGTGTCAGTATATATATATATGCACATTATCCTGTTATTAAGTATTAATGATATAAGACATTAAATGTTATTAAAAGATATTTACATAGTATATTGAACTGATTAAGGAGCAAATATATTACTGATATGCTTACTAACGCCAATGAAACTCTAAGAAGTAAAAAGGATTAGTTAATTGTCCTTCATTTATACAGGCCTTAAAATAATAAATAGTTCACTCATTTATTTTCATTTTTATGCATTTATTTTTTTCACTCATTTATTTTACACTATGTCTACTGTTTAAAAGCAAACATTTTAATTATAAATATAAATATATTAGATGGAGATAGAAATCAGAGAAAATATAAACTATGTTCTTTTTTCTTAGTTTTGGAAGAAAAAGCTGCATGCTTAGATACTTCATAAGGTAATTATGAATGATATTTTCTCTATTATTCAATCAAAATTTTAAGTTATCAGTATTGTTTCCAAAAATTTTGCCTGTTAATACTTCATATTGTTATAATTGATGATTGCTTTATTATTTACTTTTACTTTTTATTTGTATTTCTCTAATTTTTATTCATTGTACACAATTATGGGTTTCAGAGAAACATTTTAGAAGCATACCATGTGTTATTGGTTAAAAACATAAAAAGGAGAAAGAAATCAGTAGGACAGTTTGGAGACTGGAACATTGAAAATGATCAGTCCCACTTCTTACCTGGCAGCAGGAAATGCCTTTGGTTGTGTTAGTAGTTCTGTTCTGACTTGGTTGTGTTGGTAGTTCTAGTCTGACTTGGTTGTGTTGGTTCTGTTCTGACTTGGTTGTGTTGGTTCTGCTCTGACTTGGTTGTGTCAATAATTCTGCTCTGACTTGGTTGTGTCAATAGTTCTGTTCTGACTTGGTTGTGTCAGTAGTTCTGTTCTGACTTGGTTGTGTTGGTTCTGTTCTGACTTGGTTGTGTCAATAATTCTGCTCTGACTTGTTTGTGTCAGTAGTTCTGTTCTGACTTGTTTGTGTCAGTAGTTCTGCTCTGACTTGGTTGTGTCAGTAGTTCTGCTCTGACTTGGTTGTGTCAATAGTTCTGTTCTGACTTGGTTGTGTTGGTTCTGTTCTGACTTGGTTGTATTGGTAGTTCTGTTCTGACTAGAGGACACCAAAGATATTTAGGGGCACTGGTTTCTGTTCTGGTTCTTTGTTTTCATCTTTATTGTCCTTTATATAGCAACCTTGATGAGTACAACGCTCAGATGCTGTGTATGATCAGACTTATTGACCCTGGAAGGTGTGCCTGAACATCCAGCCAGCACACTGGGATGAATGAGCACATCAACTTGTTGGCAGGATGACTGGACTGACCATCCTATCCACACCTCTCATGCCTCAATCCACAAAGTCTTATTAATGTCTAGGTATGAACCCTCAGTGATAATCCATCCTTTGGTCTCTTTTTGGCTAGGTTAGAGCTCTGCTTGCTTGTTTTCTGTTAACCTCATACTTATGATAGGCTCATTTCTGAATCTCCTCCTTCCTTTGTGAATGGTTTTCATTTTTCAAGATCAAAAGATAATTGACTCAGAAGCCACTGGCCCTGGGTGGCTTTGGTGGTGGTTGATTTTCTAGTACCATCACCTACTGAGCTTTTGCAGACCTAAAGTAAGAAAGTTTCTGTTACACCCAAGGACCCCTTCTTTTCTCCCCTTGATGTTGTGGTTCCCAGTCCATGAAATTCAGAAGTGTGAGTACATTGGCCAATCTCCTGTTTCTTTCGTCCTTTGCCTTTCTCTCATTTATCTTCTGTCTTCTTGTTCTCACTCTGACTTTTCCTTTCCAACTGCTATGACATCAACAGGGAAAAGGGCTTCCGGGTTGCATTGTCTTCTGACATTTTAGACATGTTTATTTTCTATGTTTCTATATTTCTAAAATATAGGGGCTTAAATCTAAGATGCATGTGGTAAATTTTAGTGTGGCTTTCCTGAACCAGGCAGCCAAACGGATAGCCATCGACAAACGTGGAATTCATCCTGAATATTGCTGTGTTTGTCCTTTTGTTCCAGACCAAGAAACATAATGCTGGCTGGAAGATTATGAACTTGAGAGAAAGAAGTGCCAGAAGGACGATCTAAGGAGAATATTGGAAGCTGAGACCACAAGCAAGCTGACACTCTTTCTGATGCATACAATCACTATTTACCCCAGTGATTTTTAACTGATGGTGGGTTCAACACAGGCAGATTACAGGTAACCAGGCAAAAATGTAAGAAAAATTCATCAAGGTCACAGGACGTTAGGAATCTATTACAAGGGTCACACGAACCCCGGTGTCCCCACCTCCTGTCATTATTGCTCATCAAGGAGGTGAAAATGAGTGTTATGATAATTTGGGTGGGAGTGACTCATCTGACATATCCTTACCTTGTGTTTTGATCACCAGTACAGGAAGGAGAAATAAGGGAATCACCAGAAGACTCTATAGTAGGAAGACAATGGAAATATGGGAGAAACCACAATGTATCTTCTTTCTGTTTTACAGTGGTATAGCAAAATATCTTCGAAAAAATCACTCATGAACGTTATCCTAAGTCATTTAAACCAGTTGACAATCAGATCTCCAGAAAGAAATGACACATATTTTTCTGCACTCAAATTTGTCCTGAATAAACTGTAGAGGGGTGAAAATGGCCTCCATGGAGAAGTATTGGTGTTAATATTGTACAATAAGATTTATTTTATAAGAAGATTGTTAATTGGTCTGACGTACCTTCTGAAATTGCTCTCAGATTTAGTTATGTTTAGATAAGAAAAAGGCTTCTCAGCCTTCTTGCCCTCCTTCCCATAAGGCCCTAGAACCTGCCAAGGCTCCAAGTCGTCCATCTCAAATATGCTCTTTCTTCTTGCCATTTCAGCATGCAGCCGTGGTAAGAGAGCCACCTGGGCACATATCCCCCTTTTCTTACAAGATCATAGAGAAAATTTGGTCTTGGAAAATATTCAGAAGACACTTAGAAATAATTCTAATCCTGGGGCTGGAGAGGCTAAGTGGTTAAGAGTAGAGGACCAGGGTTTGCATTCCAGCACCCACATGGCAGCTAACAACCATCCATAACTCCAGTTTCAGGGGGATCCAACACCCTCTTTTGACCTCTTTGGATATTGCTTAGAACAGGTGTACTTACATACATTTGGGCAATACATTCATACACATAAATAAAAATAATAAATAAAATATTAAAAAGGCATATATAATCCTATATATATATATATGAATGAAGTCCTTCCAGGGACTTATTCAATCCTTTGAGCTAGTTAAAAAGGATACAATGTTACTCCTGAATCAGATCCTGATACCAACTAAATAGCTTCTACTCTAGAAGCTATTAAAGGATATAGGGGTCAATAGGGGCCAAATATATGAAAGGAGTATAAATAGAAATCATATTTTCAGCTGGGTGTAGATAGATCAACTTGAGTCTGCCTCCTAAATGATTTTAGGAATTCATGTTGAGGAGGGAGTGTTAGATAGCTAGACAGATATTAGAAGCCTCAGAGGTTATTGAGGATGCATCCCTACTTCATAATCAGCTTTGAATCCCACCTCTCAAATTTCCAATAACTCTAGCATGTGAAAACTACTTTCTCCTGGTCAAAAGAAAGCAAGCAGAGTTCTGCCTCTGGCCCTTGAAGGAGATGTGACATTCTGATCTACTCCAAAGACTGGAATATTATAAAATATTGTCTCCTTCCTTAAGAGTTAATCCAGCTGGTCAGCACACTCCTGGCCAGGAGACCACAACTCAGAAAAGGTGATTAACTGAAGATATGCTGAGGAGATGGGTAGAATAATTATCTCCTTAATGAGCTATTGCAAATAAAGTCCCAAAGCCTTTCCTTTGCATTTGATTCCAAGTTTCCACTGCCAAGCCTGACTACATTATAAAGTTAGAACTCAGAATATATATTTTTGTATTTTTCCCCATTTCTGTAATTTCAGTGGATATTGTTCAAAATCTTAAGCACAATTTCCCTGACATTCAGGATATTTTTCTTCTTTCTCTGAAACTCTCTCCCACATACAGCTGACCTCCACTGCCTTCTATCTTGGATCCTAACTCAAGAGGCAGACTTTCTCTCTTCCTCTCTCTTCCTCTTCCTCCTCTTCCTCTTCCAAGCAGCTACCAAGATTTACAGCTTGCCTGCTCTATCAGTTTTCTCTCAAAGTCTAGAAAATTTCTCCTTGTTCATCCTTCTGAGTCAATTTTTAAACACTTTCATTAACAAGACTAAGAATCCACAAAAAAAGACCCCTGGCTAACTGGTGACATTCTGACCTTACTCACCTTCCTGAAAATTCCTCCATTCCAATTATCCTTGTGTGATTTTACACCCCCAGGAGTTTCCTTTATACTTTCATTTCATCTATCTAAATGATTTTATCCATAGATTCTAGGATCTTCAGTCTTCAAAAGAATAAAAATGTGATATTTGTGTCTTGAGGGTGGAGATTTCTTTTGCTTAATATAAGCTCCAGTTACAACACTTTTCTTATAAACAACACAACTTTGTATTCTTTATGGCTGAATAAAACGCTGTTTGGCATATCAACCACATTTTCTTTACCTGTTCTTCTGTTGAAAGATACCTAAGCTGATTTAATAACTTGATCACTATAAGTCATACTGTAAGAATCATGAATGTTTATGTATCTCTGTTATAGGTTGAATTAGATTTATTTGGTTATATACCCAGAAGGGGAATACTTATGTGCATAATAGTTCTATTTTTAGTTTTGGGGGACCTTCCAAGAAGATGTCCATAGTGACTGGACTAATTTACAGCAGGATCATATAAGGGTTCCTGTTCCCCACATCCTGAGTATTTGTTTTTCTTTTCTTGATGTTAGACATTCTGAAGGGTGATAAGGAATCACAATTATTTTTAATTTGCATTTCTCTGCTAATCAAGGAGGTTGAATTTTTTTCACCTGTTTATTGATCCTTTACATCTCATATTTTGAGAGCTGTCTCAACATTGTATTATCCAATACATTTATTTGATATTTTGGATTTTTTGGCATTTTGAGTTTTTGCTCTTTATATTCTACACATTATCTTCTAGGTGTGTATGTAGCAAAGATTTTATGCCATTTTACAGGGTGTTGCTTCAGTTCATTAAGTGTTTTCTTTGTTTTGCAGAATCTCTTTAATTTAATTAGACCCCATTTTTCAATTCTTAGAATTATCTCCCGAGCTATTTGTTTTTTTTCAGGTCTTTGCTAATGCATGCACGTGTGTGTGTGTGTACTTTTGCTCTGTGTTTTCCCCTAGCATTTTCAGAATTTCAGGTTTCTATTAAGTTCTTCAATCCATTTTAAATTCATTTTGTACAAGATTATATACAGGGATCTAGTTTGATCATTTTGCATATGGGTATCCAGTTTTCCTCTGAAACATTTGATGAAGAGGCTTTTTCTCAATGTATGCTTTTGAAACTCTTGTCAAAATTAGGCGGTTTTACCCATGCAGTTTTGTTTATGGGTCCCTTGATCTATTCCACTGATCTATGCATTATTTCTGTGGCAATACCTTGCTATTCCTGTAACTTATGCCTTGTAGCATAACCCAAGTCATGCATGATGATAGCTTCAGTGTTGTTCTTTTGCTTTTAATTGCTTTCACTATTAGGTACCTTTTGTTTCCATATGAATTTCAAGATTTTTTTTCTATTTCTTTGAAGAATTTCATTGATGTTAATGGACACTGTGGTGATATAGATTGCTTTGAGTAGTGAACACATTTGACACTATTCATTCTGATGATCCATGAGAGCTTTCCATCTTTTAATGTCTCCAATTTCTTTCTTTAGTGTTATAAATTTTTCATTGTAGAGCTCTTTCACTTCATTGATTAGGTTTATTACAAGATGTTTTTTGAAACTATTGTGAATTTGACTGTTGTGCAGATTTCTCACTCAGCACATTTACTACTAGAATATAGGAAAGCTACTGATTTTTTGTACATTGATTTTGTATCCTGCTACTTTGCTGGGAGTATTTATTCAAATAATTTTCTGGTGGAGTCTTTAGGTCTATTATTCATAGGTTCAAATCAGCTGCAAATAGGGAAAATTTTAC
>NW_008333042.1:634006-654498 GCF_000622305.1 Nannospalax galili
CTCCTTTCCCATCCAGTTTATTTCCCTCTCTTGTGTTATTGTTCTAGCAAAGACTTTGAGCACTATATTGAATAAGAGTGAAAAATAAATGGATGCCACTGTCTCAGTGGAAATACTCTCAGTTTTCCCCTTAGCCAAAATGAGGCAAACTTTAAAAATCTTAACTAATTCTGATTTGAAATGCACTTTGTTAGCTATTAGTATAGCTACACCTGTTTTTGTTTTGTTTTTTTTCCAAATGCTAGGTATGCATTTCCTATCAGTTCATGCAAAGCTGTTTGTCTTCCAGTGAAGAGCACTTCATGGGGGTACAAACAGATGCATTTTGTCTTTTAAGTCCTATATGACAGTCTGTGTCAGTTTCATTTTTATGTTAGATAATATTTTACAATACACATAATTACACTTAAAGATCATTACTCAGTTTTAAACATATTTTTATCTTCTTTTATTCAAAGTATTTATTTTATTACCAGATAGAGTGATAACTTTATGGGTATCTGTCTTAGGAAAGACATTAAGTCTAATCCAAAAGTCTGGTACTTAAACTTTCAACCTAAGCATTCTTCATCTTTTATTGGATTATTTTGATGATTAGAACTATTCTATTTGTTATCCTTAATGATCTTCTAAAAAAATTCTTTTACTCAACTGAGAGGTTTGATGACAGAATTCAATGACCATTTACATTGTTTCTGAAAACCTAAATTTCAAAAGATCATATCTTAAAAATTAATATAATATCCCACTTTCCAAAATTCTTTGAATAGTTAGTGTATCAGTACTGGTGTGCACTTATAGCAAAAGATTTAAGGAATAATTATTCTGAATGCTTAAAATGAATACTGCACACTCACATATGCATAACATTTTATGACACTTAATACCCACAAGTTTTATGGAAATACTCTTGAAGTGCCCAAGCATGGGAAGTTTCACATGATGAACTTAAAAGGCTTGAATATCCTCCTTTAACAAAAATTAGTTCCAAACCTGTGCTGTCCTTTTCTAATTCTACGTTTACCTTTTAATTAGTCAAACACCAGGAATGCTGTTCTGTAAGTCCAGTCCTTAATTTAAGTTGATAAAGATATTTTTAATCCAATTTCTGGAACCATCTTCATCTCATCAACCTGTCTTACTATGAGCTCTTCCAAGCCCTGTCTTTTACTTTTAATTGTCAATCCTGTGCAAGAGAAAAACATTGCTCATCTCTCTATATGATGGTGGGGCTTAATTACTAAGATTTCAGGTATTGTGCTAAGGACTTGTCTCAGTCAGTGACTATTACAAAAACCAAAAAAGGCTTATCTTAGAAATTGATCTTGAGGCTAAAGGGCTGGTTATTAGAATGTAAATACTTCTGAGTTACTCTGAACACACTGACGTGCATGAGACAGACTTACTTTGTGTTTTGTTCTCACCACGTTTCTCATTTCTCAAACTATAGGTAATTTTTACTATGATGCAGTGTATTTAAATATGATTACCTGCCACTCATAGGACACCTAGGATGGAATAAAAGAGCCTCTAATTCTCTCTCGTCAGCCTCTGTGATGCTCATGGAATGTTTATAAGCTCTGCTGTGGTGTGCTTTTGCAATTTATACACAATAATAAAATATCCAAGAGGGAAAACAGTAATTGCCTGGCTCAGAGAGATTTATGTTTCTCTGTATAAAAGAATTACAAATTCCCAAGTTAAGCATATCTTGGATTTTTAGACAGTGCTATAATTTGGATCTGGAATTTTTCCAAAAAAACTCAAGTCATAAAGACTTGATTCTCAGCTTCGAACTATGAAATACACTGGAGATAGTGGGAGGTGGACCCAAGCAATACCTTTACAGGTTGTAAGATCCCAGAGCACTACTCACTCTCTTTTGGTCCCTGATTGTGATGTGAACTACTTTGTTCCACCATATGCTTTTATCAGGACATGCTGCTTCTCCACAGTCTCAATCATGTGGCCAACACTTTAGGTCTTGAGCCAAAAAGATCTTTACTTTTTTTTTTTTTCTATAAGTTGTGTATCTTGATTATTTAATTAAACTGATGAACAACTGGGAACTACAGTTTGAGATATGGATATTTAGAAATCAAAGTCAAGAATGAAACAGCCCAGATAGCAGCAGAGAAGAAAAAGAAGCAAGTGATACAAATTAACTTGTTTGCTTTGTGTTGAACACTATCATCTCCATCTTCCATGAGTAACCCTCAGTCTAATGTGTCCTTCTCATGTGTGTCTGATGTGAGTTTTCCATGGGTGAGTGACATGTTCTGTGGCTAGCTCTGCTGTCTGTGAATCAGGTACACAAGGGACCCTTGGAGCTCACCCATGTCCTTCAGCCTCTCACCATGTTTGCTGCGTGACTGTCTCTTGCTGAATGTTGTTAATATGGATTATCCCTCCTCTTCAAGCTTATTTCTTCCTTAGTCCTTTCTGTATCATTTAGTATTAGAAACAGGTGCTGGAATCCAAAAATAAATAAATGAATTAATTTAATTTTAAAAACAGAAAAAATAAAAATATAAAACTTTCCTATCCCCACCGAAACCATGTGAGTTTCAGTGGTGTTTCTTTTCCTTTCAATCATCCCTCTTCCTTTGCTGATCTCTCCTCACTCCCACACAATAAGCAGGAGGACTGCTTGGCCTTTCAGTTAACTAAATTTATTTTTACCTAATATATGAATATAAAAATATAAGGACATATACAGTCCCATGTTTATTGAAACATTATTAACAATAGCCTAAGGAGAGGAACATAGAAAATATATTTCAAATTTTATTATTATATCCCTGATACTTTGAATTATTGTCTTTTTTACCTGACCTTGTATAATGTGCTTCTAGTTTTTTATTTCTCCCTTACTCTAAATGTTCTATGTTCACAAGCAAATAATATACTACATAGGTGACTATATTTCAGAAGGAAAAATCACAGCACATTATTCCCTCGATTCACGTCCTTCTATGTCTGCCATGCCACTTACTAAAAAAAAAATCAAAATTTTTACCATGGTCTTCAAGGCCCCATCAAATCCTTCAAGTATCACTTTTCTTTTACTCTCAGATTTACCTTTTTTTTTTTTTTTAACTTTTTTGGTGTGGGTGCTTTTAGAGGCAGAGTCTCCCTGTAGCCCCAGCTGACCTGAAACTCACTATGTAGACCATGCTAGTCTAAATCTCAGAGGGATCTGCCTGCCTCTTCCCCCGAGTGCTGGAATTCAAGGTGTGAGCTGCCACCATGCCTGGATCACCTCGTGCTTTCTTGGACATGCATTCCTCTTCATAGCTTTTAAAACTTTATCCTTCCTTTTCCCTGTGTATGGGATTTTTCTATTGGGTTTTGGCAAAGTTCAAATTATTGCTACTTAATGAGGTCTTTTATCTACTACATAAAGAACAGATAGTTCCTTTCTTATATTGTATATTTCCTTTCCTGCACTTACCTTAGTCTTTAATCATGTCATTTTACCTTGCTTGTTCTCCTTTGTTATTACTGTAACTTGCCATTCTCACTGATGAATCCCCCTGGTAGGTTGTGCTCTCTCATTCTTCATAGGACTTATTTTTTGAATAAAGAAAGAAACAGATACATGCTTGGATGAGTATGCCCTTTAGTCTCAAGACTTCAGAGCTTCTGACTGTGTCTGTACTTTGAAAATCTAAAAGTAATCTGTGTATGGTATAAATATCACTTAAGATTTTAAGTTTTAAAATATTTTATTCTAATACAATTTCCCAAAACAAAATGTGAAAAATGGTCTTCTAATATATACTATGTATTCCTCATAAAACTTCTGATTAGACAGTATAAACAAAATTATTTTCCTATTTGTAATATATATAACGTGGTCTTAAAGTGTAAATGACACAAACTCCCATGCATTATTGAGCAGACAGGCAAGAATCCCTCTGTGTAACAGTGACATTCCATAGGAAGAGTTCCCAAGGATCCTCCAAAGATAAATTCTGCTAATAATAGGCCAAACAAAGCTTTGTGTTCAAAGTATAGCTTGACACTCAAGTGGATAACTGTGAAAATATTTTATTTAATAAGTTGACTCAAATACTGAGATGGCTAGATTGTTGCAACTAACTTACCTTAAATTCTGATTGGCATGAAAAATTTAGTCTCTGTTTTCACACACATATGATGATGGGAGGATCTGGGAAGTCCATTGTGCAACATATGTAATGTGTAAAAGTAGATACATAATTGTATGTATACAGTATCCATCTAGAGTTATGCAGAATGCAAGTACAAATTACTATTTATCCAATGTACAGAGAACAAGAGGCTTCAGAATGCTCATTCCTGAATAGGACATTTATATCAAACTTCTGTCTCCAAAGGCCCAGGGATCATTGTGGAAGGAGGGTGGGGGAGACTAAGTCCCAGAGGTGGCAGATGAATAGGAAAAATAGTTTTCAAGACAGTTGGTCATTTACTCAAATGAACTCTCAGCAATGGTGACAGCATGCACAAGCCCCATGCAAGCTCAAATCACACAAAGTCCCAGTATAGACATGGAGGATAGGCTGAAAAATCGCAATACAACCTAAGGGGCTTTTGGCAACTCATGGCAACTGGGAGGGGAAGAGTCAGTCTCTTACAGGGATGAAACTTGTGGTAGGTTGAAGAGGCTCCAGTTGATGGCCCCACACTGAAGGACATGTGGGGACACAAATCAGACTGTATAGGCAGTATTGTATATATAATGGAATACATTGAATTAGGTGGAGGGCATTGGGAATGGTGCTGATGAGGGAGGGGATCTAACTGCCATAAAATTATATTGCATGAAAACCAAAAAGCTCAAAAAAAATTCACACACATAAGAATAATAACAAAATGGGCTGCTTTCCAGTCAGTTTTACTATTGCTCAATATTCTTTAGAGAAAATGCACTTTGTTTCTAATCCCTAAACTTGGCTGTTCTCAAGATACATATAAAATTATATTTAGCTGAAAAGATAATCAAAACTCTGAAATTTACAACTAAATGGGTGGAACTGGAAAAAATTATATACAGCGAGTTAAAAAAATGCCCCATGTTCTCTATCATATGCCAATCTTAGGTTTGAATTTTTAGATTTATGAGTTTAATTTAGAATGTCTGTAGAGATCAAGAAGCTCCGAAGGGACCATTGAGTCAACAGAGAACAGGCCTTAGGAAAGGGGGATGCAAGAACGCATGTGATATGAAAGTAGAGGGGAAGAATCCTGGGAGGGGAAAATTTAAATGTGGATGGGGTGGGAGGGTAGGATAGATAAGGGAGTGGAGGGGACAGTTAACTAAAACCAGTATGAAAATTCCATATGGAACCCTACTGTTTTGTAAGCTAATTTAAAAACATGGGAAAGGGGATGGAGAAGTGACTCAGTAGGTGAGAGAACAGACAGCTCTCACAGAGGACCCAGATGTTGTTCTCAGCACCCACTTGGGAGCAGCTGTTTGAAGAGCCTCTCTGACTTTCTCTTGTCTCTCTCAGGATACACACATTTTTATATATAAATTATATATACATGTTATATAATAGATACACACAATTTCTACATCCGTACTATGTATGGATGTACTGCAGTTCAATATATGTGCATAATTGCCTTTAGACAGAATGGACTTAGTTGCCTGTCTCTGTCATCATAAATGTCCTTCTGTGAATTATATTTCATTGTAATCAGGTTAGGTATGTTAGTGTAATTCTATGGTAACTTTCAGAAAAAAGAGAAATAGATATGGCTATGCATTCTTTTTATATTTAAATTCAAGACCTACTTGATTTTGGATAATAAGCTGACTTTTGAAAATTTCTGAACTCTACATGTCATTTTTTCATATTTTATTGTGGCCAGTTCCTGAGGTTTGGTATACTATTTTAAGTCATTCATTAGCAAGCTCTGGGATGACTTTTCAAGCTTTCTGTTCCTTTTTGCATGCATTCCCAAGTTGGAATTGACATTAACAATAATTCTTCATTTGGGCAAGAACACAAGTGCAGACCATATACTAAGTCTTAAGTTTCAAAACAAAGTAGTACAGTTTATTTCAAACTGGTTTACATGAAATGTACTATGCTTCAGTTTTGCTGTACATCTCAATCACCTGTCAGCTTTTAAAAAGTATACTGCTTTGCTTCTCTACTTTTGATAATTCTTAGATGAGCCGAATGTATTTTCTCCTTTTGTGTTCTACAGATTTTTCTGACACGTAATTGTATTTGAGGAAGACTGAGCTCAAATGTATGAGATATTGAAAAGTATTGTTTTATAAAGTCTACATTTCAGTTATTAGACCATGTTCTTACTTTTTAACTGTCAAGTATCTTTTATGCAAATCTTATCACATCTGAAAGGCCCATTGACAGAATTTGAGGATGTAGTAGCCACAGGCCACACATTCTGGAGCTATGATTAACACTGGGTAGACTGTTATCTCACTCAATGTCAAGGCTATTATTTAACAGTTTTAGCTGTGAAAGTTGCATTAGCTTTTTTTTTTTTTCTGATATATCATCTCAGGCTCCTACAAGCTTGGCAGTGTTCAGAATTAAATATTACTTCATGAGATTCCATTCCAAAAGATGGGTTTACCCTCCTCGTTCTGAAAGACAGATGAGACTGCCTCACAATGTGAAAAGGGACTGAGCGCCCCTGATTGGGAACAGTTAAGTTAATCCTGAGAAATAAAGCCCCAGGGGCAGAAAAGCGGCAATAGTTTCTAACAAAACCACCAGCAAATAGATGTTGAGGTGATGAAGAGCTCACATCTATGTTTTTTTTTTAAGCACTACACAAAGAAAACAGACCAAGACATAAATTTCTACTAACTTAATTAAAACAGTAAATAATTATCTGTTTCCTGAAACTGTGCTTTGACTTTTGATAGCAGGCTTGAACTAAATGGTTATTTTATATCACCACTATACATGAAACCAAATGAACAGTGAAAATGTGCATCTTGCACAGGAACAAAGACCTAACACCAGAAAACAAACAGCGACTTCTCATTTTTATTACAATATTTAATTATCTTCATTGCGTGTGAGATCATGCCCACCTGTGGTCAGCGGACAACTTTTCTGAGTTGGTTCTTCCCTTCTACCATGTGGTCCCAGGGATCAAACTCAAGAGGTAAGCTTGGTAGTAGGTGCCTTGACCTGCTGATCTGTCTCACTGGGTCAAGAATAACTTCTAAATCTACTTTATTGTTTTATGGAAAGAGCAGCTCAGTTGACCCTTGTTTAACCTGCACCTAATTATTTTTCTGAAGGAAAGTTGGCTCACCTTCAGGGTTTGTGGGGGAAAACTGACTACAGTCCATCTCCCTAGGACTGAGCATCTTAAGCAAGGAGCTCTGGCAGCACTGTTCAGGAACCTCTTTTTTTCCCATGTATTTCTTCTGCTATCTTACTCATTTTGCCAAATATATGTTGATAAAATGTAGAAATTTCATTTTTGAAGCTCATATTTAGAATTCAATGTTGATACTATCTTTCTGGCATTGGCTAGTCAATAAAGTCCTATCATTTTACCTCTGTTTCAGGCATCATTTTAACTTTGCATATTGCAGAACATATCACCGCTCTGTTTTTAGGAAAACACAATAGAAAACGAGCATATATTGCAGATATGTGATAAGAATATCATATCAATCAAATGCTCACAAACATGTTCAAGGATTTTGGTTAGGGGGAATTTTTAAATTATGGTAAATCTGATTTTAGTCTTTATGTTTTCTTACATGTTTTTACTTTAGATCATATTGGCAGAGTTTTCCTAGATTTTAGTATAAATACAAAGCAGAAGAGCTAGGTGAGATCTTACACAAGGAATAATGGAAGTTTTCTGATCTGACAGCCTTGGGAACTTGATCTACACACAAATGCAACTCATGAATTAAATGCTCTTGACCTGTCAAAAAATAAATTGGCTTTCCTTTTTCCTTCAATCTCTTTACCTTTTCCTCAATTTTAAATTTCTTTAAGAAAGCAATGCATTTCTACATTTCTACATACAAAACAAACTTAAATATGGATATGCTAAGTAGTTTGATTTCATTTGATATTCATAAGTCAATATGGAAACTTTAGAATCACTGTGAATAAAGCTTCAAGCAGCATAACCAAATGCTGTATATCTAGCTATGTTCTTAAAAGATTTCTGCATCAGAGCTGGAGAGATTGCTCAGCAGTTAGGAGCACTTGCTGTTGTAGAGAGCCAGAGGTCAGTCCCCAGCACCTGCATCAGGCAGCTCAAAAACACCTGCAGTTCTAGTTCCAGGTTATTAGGTACCCTCCTCTAACTTCCATGGGCATCAGACTCACACCTAGCACACATGCTGACACTCACTCATACACATAAAAAATTTAAAATAATGCCTTAAAAAGCAAGTTTGCAGCAATGGTGACACCATACACAAGACCCATGCTTAATCAGACAAAAACCCAGCACAGGATGAGGTGGGGGAGGGAGTGGGCAGCAGGCCCTAACCCTATCCAAGGAACTATTGAAAAATTATTACTATGACTTACTGTGAGGTATGGGAGTGTAGAACTTTTATTTTGAGGGAGGGTCTTTTTGATACTGGGTCGCCCTGTAGCCCCAGCTAGCTTGGCACTCACTACATAGACCAGGCTGGCCTTAAACTGACAGAGATCCACCTGCTTCTGCCTCCTGAGTGCTGGGACTAAAGGTATGCACCACCACGCTCAGCATGAGAGTAGATCCTCTTTAAGGGAGTGACTCTAGATAGACTGACTGAACTCCAGTGCATGAACTTGCACTGAGGGACACCTGAATAGAAATGCTTGACCATTTCTAGGACCCAACATATAGGACAGAATACCTGAAATCTGGTGGTGGGGTGTCTCTGGGTGGGCAGGAGAGGAAACGGGGGTCTAAACTGGATTAAGATGTATTATGCGCAATGCATAAAATTTCATTAAGAATATTGAAAATGGAAAAAAAGCAAGTTTTGTGTCAAACATCTTGAAAGTACAAAGTAAAGCAGGCACTAATAGTCTCAGAAAGAAAACTACTGCAGAAAGATTGCATTTGTTTAAGTAAATCGGTTACCTATTTGTTGTCAAGGTTAAAGTGTTACGCAAGATAATAATGTAATAATGCAAAAAATGAGTAAGGATTCTATTAGCAAAAAATAACCAAATACCTGATACTGCCTAACAATTTTATAAAGTGGATTCACCTTTATTACTCATTTTGAGTTGTTGTATGTGGTGAAAATTGACCTCCTTTCCCCATAACAGAAAACTATCCAGTAGTGAGATGACTGGCATCATTCCTAATTTTTCCTATATTTAAAAATAATTTTTACTGAATTTTTGTGAATTTCATACAATACCATATCTGCAGCCCCTCCTTACTAGTGCCCTACTACATTTCTGTATTTTAATATGTATTCTATATCTGTATTCTAATTACACATATATAGGTATACACATATGTAACAGATGCATAATACAATATGCATACACACATATATGATATATGTATATATAAAGGCCTATAGAGTCAGGTCTGTATTCCCAAATTCTCTGTGGGTTTATCCTCTGAAGCCTGGTCAACCTATTAAGAATCTCACCCTAAATGAGACTGTCCCCTTCCCAGTAGCCACTGTTTTTTTGATTCTGCCACTTGGTGTTGGCTCCATCCATCATTCAGAGTCTCACCTTTCTATGTGTTTAAACTAATTTTACCCCTAAAATAAAGACCTAGGTGACCTCTACTATCCTGAATTCATAAATGCCTGCATATCTGAAAAACAAAGTATATTTTAAGACAAATGGCTATTTCTATTATTAACACATTTAATAATATGTATTTCTAATTGTTTTTTACATCTTCTGAAACAGTTTTGCAGTTTGTTTCCTTTCCATGATCAGATAGTGAATATATTCTTCCTGTTCGATCACACTGTCCTTGCATAACCACCAACTCTGCTGCATTATCAGGAAAGCAGTGTAAACCGTTATTATTCTGAATCAAATTAGTATACAAATCTTTTAGGATTTACATTTATTTTGGAACTCTTTGTCTAATATCAGCTATTGTAGCAAATTACTTTTTCATAAGTATAAAGTGTTTCCTTGCTCTGAATAACTTTCCTTACCCCTTTGTTTTGGGGGTTTTATCTTTATCTTTTATTTTTTATTAACTGACAAATTATTATTTGTGCATTTCATAGAACACATCTTAATCAAATTTAGACCCCCTCTCCACTCTCTTTCCCCCATAGCTACCCCCACCAGATTTCAGGTATTCCATCATATATGTTAAGACCTATTTGGTCAAGCATTTCTACCCAGAAGTACCTCTGCTTGAGTTCATCCACTGGAGTCTAGTCAAGCTATCTAGAAGTCACTCCCTTAAAGAAGATCTACTCCCACACTCCACAGGAATCATTTGTCAACCGTTTCTTGGCTAGGGTTGGGGCCTGCTGCCCATTTCTCCCATTCTATGCTGTTTTCCTTGTGCTACATCTTCTTTTAAGTAATTATTGAATCTGTGCAGATTGAAATGAAAAATATTATTACAGTCTTATTGGGAAACCACTTAATAAAGCTGCAAGATTCTGATAATTATTTTAAAATAAAATTAGTTAATTCATCCACTAAGGCCTAATCATCCCATCCAGAGATCATATGTAAGGCATACTCAAAATTACAAAGGCTCAATACAAAAAAATACATTAAACATTAGCTAAAATCTATTAGAATGTTTTATTTTCATGTTAAATGTATTGCTTATTTCACTTGAATATTTTTAGCATATTCATAGAAATAACTCAGAAAGATGTCTATTAAATGATAGAAATTCTTTTGGAGAGTTCTTGGTAAACTAAAAGTAATATTTGATCAAATTTTGTGTTTCATGTTCACAGAAATTAAATCAAACCCTGAACAGGAGAAAAAGTGATCAAGGAGGATTTATGTTGTAATGTAAGTTACCTCTGTGTATTAGTAGTAATTACACCCAATGTACATGTTTTACAGTTATTTCTAAATAATGTTCATCAAATGAACACAGGTCTTCATAACTTGACAAATACCGAATTATAATTTCAAATAAAACAATTTTTATAGCTTGAGTTTTTACATAGCAAAATTTTTTCTAAGAACATTTTACTAGAATAATCCTAAACTGTAAGTCTATTTAATCTATATAATTTCCTTTCCTTTCCATGGAAGGGAATGCCACTGGATATATATTTTTAAGGATTTGAACATCAGTTATGTAAAGGATGCTAAAGTTACTGGTTACTCTGTTATCTGTTTTCAACAGCATTAAATCTCCTTATGAGTTACAATGGGTATTTATGGGGCACCTTGTCAACATAAAATCATTAAGAGAGAAATGATACATGAACATCTTGTGCCAAAATATTCCTCTGGTTATATATGTTTAAATGATCAAAAGTGATAATCACCTAATTGAACATTTATTAGAGGGAAAAAATCTATTTAGAATTTGTTATCCAAATATGAGTTACAGTATTAGTCAGTGATAACATGGTAAAATGACTCGTTGTCATAGTTATCATTCTGAGAATAGGCACACTATGCATTATATTCATTAAAATTTATTACATAACTATAGAGACACATTTAATAAGTCAGTAAAGTTGTACAATTCACACCAAGTTGACCTTCACATCCATAATGTTTCTTAAGGGTTGTTTTGAAAAATTAGTGTTTGAGTTTCAACAGAATCACTTACATTTGGATAATAAATTTGATACGATTCTACTGAAACTGAATGTCTTCTTATCTTGTATCTTGAAAGGATTAAAATGTTGAAATCTAGGCTCTTCTCTGCCAAATGCATTAATGTCTATGATTTTTGAGTGGTGCTTTGACAGCACACATCCCAATGAACTAGAGGATGTTGTGTGTCTGACTAAAGCTTACTTATGTTCCTTTTCTTGCATAACTAATTTTCCCACTTTTCATTTTCTTTACATATATGTATATGATGTATATACATATATGTGTATGTATGTATATGCTGTGAAATTGTTTCTTTAAATTCAAATGAAACCCAGATGCTGCCCTCCTTTCCTCATAGTCCTTCTTCATGTTCCTCTTCATAGACTCTCTTCCCTATTTCCCTCTTCCCAGTTCCATTCTCTCCTCTGCACTGGTTTATCTCTGTCCACTGCAGCATGAACACGTCTATGAAATTCTGCAACAGATTTCTATGTGTTATTGTTTTAGCCTTATATCATTTTACATTCTTGGCCCATAATGTGCTTTCAATTGGTATTTAGTGAATGAGTAAATCAAGATATTTCAGAATTCATAAACTCTTGTATAGATTACAATATTTCTGGACTCAGAAAAATCCAGTGTATTTGCACATCTCTCATACTATTCTTAATTACAAATTACAATACTCTTTTCCAATTTTCATCCAATATTTATGTAGTTTTTGAGCATTTCAAACTAGCTGTTTTGTTCGTTTTCTCTAGAAGTATTATAAATTTCTCTATTCTCATTTTTTGTTTTTCATACACAATATCTTAGTCATTTTTCTACTCCCTGCCCCATCAGCACCCTATCATATTATCCCCCACTGGATTTCATGCATTCTGTCATTTGTGTTAAGGCCTATCAAGTCACGTTACTGTCCTCTGATGTCCCTCAGTGCAAGTTCACCCACTGGGGTCTAGTCAACCTATCCAGAGTCATTCCCATAAAGATCAGCTCCTCCTCAGCCAGAAGTAATCAGTTGACCAGTTTTTCTTCAAATAAGATTGGAGCCTGCTGCCAGTTCTATGCTGGGTTTTTGTCTGCTTGAGTTAAATGGGTCTTGTGCATGCTGTCACCATTGCTGTAAAAGTTCATATGAGCAAATCCCTAGAAGACTGTAAGGCTCTATTTCCATATGGCCATGTACTGCCTCCCCTGGCTCTTACAATCTTTCTACCTCCTCTTCTGAAATGATTCCTGAGCCCTGGGTGTAATGCCCTCTGTTTTATGAGGAAGATTCATTGATAAGAGTAGAAAGATGTGTTAGTATTTGACCTAAAGCCTAATCAACGGGAGGTAACTCATGTGTGGCATTGTAAACATAGTCAAATATACATGGCTTGGACAGGTCATAGATCTTAGAAAAAAAAAAAAAGGTTAAGACTGTCACATCCCTAGACAAATGTAATTTCTTACTGTGTGATAAATATGGATCCTTATATTTACAAACAATTATGCCAGTCACCACTCATCAGAGAAGCTTCCTTTGCAACAGATGGAGACTATTGCAGAGTTCCACAACTCATCACACATAGAGATTAAGTGTCTGTGAGATGCGCAACCCTAAGTAACACATCCACAGCGGAACTTCTACACCTAAGATTCATGAGCCATCTTTTAAAATTTCTTTCCTATGTTGTTTCTTTCTCTATATTTTTTCTCCAATCTTATGTATTCTCATCACTTAATTTATCCATCTCTAAAATTAATAATGAGCAAAATTTATTAAATCTTTTGTGGTACATGGAAATTAATTTGTATCCTCATCTTTATCAGACTCAATATTACATGTTCTCTTTTAGTTTTCTTATCACAAGGACTGAAAACACTACATTAATTTGCATATTGCTTGTCACTCAGGTAGTTGTGCTGCATTCAGGTTGTAAGTGACGGGTTGCCAAACTCTAGGTCCTGAGCTCACAAAACAATAGACTACTCTAGTAATGCTAATACTGTCATTCCAGTTTCCAAATTTCTCCTGATAGACCAACTATTTAAACATATTCATATAAAATGTCTTGCATACAAATGCAATTCTGCTTTGAAAACACACATCGCTCAATGTTTCCATTACTCCAACTGGCATTAACTATCAGTGGCCTTGGTTTAGTTGCAGAAGTAAGGAACATCAGAAGTGTCTATATTGACCTTTCTCAATTTTTTGACAGTTTTCTTGAATTCATCTCAGTCTCCTCACTTCTCCTTAGAAATATTCTGCACATGAGTTTGCTCTTTATTCCTGATCCAAATGATCTATTAGAATCATTCTCTGTATGAATGATTTAGTTTGTGACAATATTATTTAAATTTTATTTTAAGTAAAAACTGTGTTAAAGTATTGAAAATGTCCATCTCTCCTTTAAAATGCTCATGTTACATTTTCCTTGAACCTTATATTTAAGAACCCAAATAATTCACAGTCAGAAACATATGTTGAAGATTCTATAAGCCTGAATGACACATTAGGACTTCATGATTGTATAGAGCAATAATGTTACTAATCTAGAGCCAAATTATCTTGAGCTATCTTTAAACCCCTTAGTAGACATTCATCACACATCTTTGAACTATTAAGTAAAACCTTTAAAATTAATAAACTTCTCAGACCAGTAGCTTGCACCAACCTAAAAATAACAGCTTCGTCAAATAAGACCAAAAATCTATAGTAGATTTTCCTCTCTTCACCTGCCTGCTCTTCTCACCAAAGCATTTGGTTGATACCTGGATTCATGAATTTCTTTTTCTTGGTAACTACAAAATGTTCAGAAAACCACTTCCATGTTGAAGCATGTTATCGGGGATAACCTGAATCCATATTCCCAGGTCATAGTCACTAGTATCTGGTAGAGAAGAAACCCAGAGTCCCTTTCTATTGAGAGTCGTGTTTTATGTTGGCAGTTATAAGTATGCCATGATTTCTGATTCCTCTGGGCTTCTGTTCATGTTATTCTCTCTACCTGAAATTTTAATTTCTCCTTTTCAACCCAGTGGAATTCCTCTATCCTCCTTCAAGGTATGGTTCAAATTACATCTTCTCTCTGAGGCATTTCTGTTACCAACTATCATTCGCCTATCTCAGGAAGAATCCATTATTGTTTCCTTTGGGCTCCAAAACTCTTTGCACTCACTGTTACTATAGAACTTATTACTGTGTATTTCATTTGATTTTTTTACTCCAAGGTATGGTGTTGTAGTCCCTTGACATTTAAAAAGCTTTTCTATAATCAGTTTTCTGTTTTAATCCTGAGTATGAATAAAAATGTCAGTATAAAGTAAAGAACAAAAATGCTTTCTATATATTGAAAGTAAAATTGTATAAGATCTATTTGTTTTCATCTTTTACTTTTGGTATGTCATGCTTAGCAAATTCACAGATGTGGGAATAGTATCAAAGATATGCACTTAAAATAAAGAAATACAAGCTTTTATCTAACTTTATATATACACCTAAATATTTGTATTTGACTTGTTAAAATTAATTAGTGCTGTGAAGCTTAATTAATGAATTTCCATTCTGATTTAAATATTTTATTTTTGTGCATATGAATGCAATGCCTGCATGTAGGTATGTGCACCTGTGTCACACAATGCCTGTAGATGTCAGGAAAGGACATTAATCCCCTGGAACTAGAGTTTTAGATGGTTGTCAGTCTCCATGTGAGTGCTAGGAATTGAACCCAGGTCCTCTGCAAGAGCAGCCAGTGCTCTTAACTTCTGAGCCATCTACCCAGTCCCATTTTCATGTCTATTTAAAACATGTTGAATATCATCATCTCCATAGGCTGTTGTCTGGATTTCTTTTCTCTTCTGTAATGTTTGTTGCAAATTGTACATATGTCAGTTTAGACTAATTGTCACTGAGTGCCTTTTCTTTACATTGAACATTTCTTTACTAATCATTAATGTTTTGCTAAATACCACTCTGAGAAGAAACATGATATAATCTAAAGAAAATTTTTTAGGATAAGTTGGATTTACAATTCATACTTCCATGCCAAAAGATGGTCCCCATGTTCTTTCTGAACTGTTTTCATTATCCACAATGTCATCATGAATCCTGTAGTGCCATGGTTTAGAGAACTGTGTCTTCCACGTTTGACTGAATGATGTCTGATGTGTCAGAAGGAAAGCCACATGATGAATGTGTGAAGAGCCCACCTCACACATGATTGATTTGTATGCACTCTCTCGGTGTAGTCTCGGTGGCAGACCTGTCATGGTTTGAGTCACATCCTCTTTATGCCTCATTATTGACAAGAGATTAAACCTTGGAATGGCATCTAATTTACTTTTTTAAAGATCTATAGAATTTAGTAACTGCTCCTTACCTTTGATCATCTGCATTGTGTTTGCTTCAAAACAGGCTTCATTTTCTTAAAGTTCTCAGGCAAAACACTTCGACAAATCACTTTGACTCACCTTCATTTGTTTTCAGGAAAACTGTATGATGTGGCTATTCTTTTTAAAACAACTTACTGTTTTAAAATTTTTAGTGTATATTTACTGTGTAGAATAATGAATTTCACTGTGATGCTTTTTATGCACAAATATAATGAAATGACTAGCCTGTAAGCTTGAATGCTTGCAAAGTAGAATGTACTCATGGTTTTTGAAGTTTATGTAATTATCAAATAATGTAAGAGTAACTAAACCATATGTAATAGCACACTCAAACAAAAGGAAAGTAATGGTGTTCATATTAGATTATTTAAGGTCCTATGGTAAGAACTCAAAGACGAGGCTAAGAGGAAGAGCTGAGATAAGAATTAGCATCAGGTTAATGAATTGTAGATGTAGAGTGTACCAGTGACATAGTACAAATTATCTTATAGGATAGGTGACACGTCTTACACCTATAATCCTAGCCTTTGGAAACTGAGACAGGATATCACAAGTTCAAAACCAACTTGGATGTCTCACTATGCTTAGTGAGACTTTGTAGGAATGAATGAACAAATAAAGATACGAATAAATAAATAAATAAATAAATAAATAAATAAATAAATAAATGCAATCAATCTGGTAGATATACTCATGTTTAGTTTTTTATTTCTTTATGTATATTTGGAGACCAAATAAGTTGAAAGTTATTTCTACATGTATTTAATGCAGAATATATTTGAGAAAAAGTGGATAGCATTGATGATACATTAGAAGTGGAGGAGTGAAATCTAGGAATAGTCAGAGATGAGTCCAAACCATTCCATATATAAACAATTGGAAAATAGTTGCATTTTATTGATAAATGGAGGACTAACTAACAGAAGAGATTATTTGTGACAAGGCAGAAATGTAACATTCTAAGTTTGGATATGCCAGGTTGGGTTGTCTGATCACTAATGAACTATCAATGGGATCATCACTGTATAGATGGTGTTTGGTCTAGAAAATGGAGGTGGTAATACGCCGTCAATGTAGATAAAGAAGAATTTAATTTGGTCACTCCTATATCTGATGTAGCTGTGTGATGAACACAATGGGGACCACTCAGGAAAAAGAGTTTATGAACTGTAACAGATGACTAGGAAGATGGTATGAGTTGGATTAAAGTGAAAAGCATGCAAACAGGTGTCAAATCAGTCACCTGTGAATTATGAGAAATGAGGACTGAAGTTTAATTACTTAATCATTGTGGTTGGCAACAGAGAGATTCTTGATGTCCTTTATAAGAGCAAACTTAGTGCCACATGAGGAGAAATGTCTAATTAGAGTATGCTAAAATAAATGAGATAGTAAATATGGAGAATGTTAAATATATATGAATACAATAGGCCTATGTATTTTTATTTTTCTACATATCTTCTATATAAATAACTGTTTATTTCTTGATTAGTCACATATTTATCACTATTTTGGAGAGTTATAATGATAAAGGACACAAAGATAATGAAGACAAAATTTTCTTTTTCCAAGAGGTGGTGTTTGCACAAAGTTAGTTAAGCTTGGGATAGAGTTATTGCTCAAGGCCAGGAGTGCAAGAAAACAATAAAAGAGACTCTACCTACAAGAAATGATGATGCATGAGGGAGACAATATGTAAAGAAACCTTGAGATTCAGTGAATGCATGGACATGAGCACAGAGAATTTGAGGTATATGTAGAGATGCCCAAGAGTGGAGGATGTTGTAGTGGAACTTGTGAACATTCCCTTCAATTACTTGAAATTCTCTCAGTGAAAAGGGTAAAAGATATTTGTGTAGGTTAGGTTAGAAAGAAAATGGGAAAATGAAAAGAGAAGGGGAGTTTTGAAAGTCTACAGAAACAGGAGAAAAAATGGATTTGGGGACTCAAGATGATTAACCAAAAAGCAATTAGGAACCACTGCAGGTTATTAGCTTCATTTGAAGACGAGTTATTTTTCCATGGTTGTTACTTCTCCTCTATCCATACTCCTCTGAGTGAATAAACTACAGACTATAAAATTCATTGTTTCATTGCCATTAGGATTTTGTCCTCTGGAACAAAAGAGGCCAGCCGAGAGAACATGGAAACTGAGGGTCCACCTAAAGGGACACATAATTGATGGATTATAAATCAAGGGTAGATGGTCTTCCCTTGGATATTCTGGGGAAATATGTTAGCATGTGGGTAGCACTTTTATAATAATAGTATAACCATGAGGAAAATCAGGTTATGAAATAAAACATCCTTGGAAAATCATGAGATCAATTAATCAGGTGAAGGGTTATTTAAGTCCACAAGAGGTGTAATGAACTGTTTCTCCAACACTTTTTTCCTTAATGATTTTGAGGAATCTGTTGCATGGAAAAATTTGGCAGATTCTGAATGGAGGGTTCTGAAGGGAAAAATGTAATTTGATAGACTTTTTGTCTGTGTATGGGTATGGAGAGAATTGAGGGCCTGAAGAAGAGTTGCAGGTCAGTAAAAGGGAGATTTGATCAGTGGGTGTATCACTATGTTTTAACTTTCCATTGCTGTGATAAAAGACCTGGGAGAACCAGTTTAAAAGGAGGAAAAGTTTAGTCCTAATTTGAAAGGTTTCCATTAATGGTCAGTAGCTCCCGTTCTCCCATTAATTTTGGCCTATGGACAAGGAGTATACTGTGGTGGGGAACATAGTATGGTGGGGCAAAATGCTTATTTCATTGTATCTAGGATGTGAAAAAGAGAAAGAACATGAAGCATGTGCTTCAATAATCCCTTCAAAGGCACTTCACCCAATGTTCTATTACTAGACTTCACCTTCTAAAGGCATCACTAGTTGTTGACCAAGTCTTCAGCTCATGGGTTTTGAAGGACACTCAAGATCCAAATATTATCACTGAATCTGAAGGACTATAGTGTAATGGCATCAGAAACCTTGAGCTTCAGAGGGAAAATGTAGTGGCTGAAGAGAGATGCTGAAACTGATATTGTGTAAATTTTGCCATTTGTGATACCAAGTTCAAATATATCCAAGTCTGGGCATCAAGGATAAAGTGAAGTTGATGTAGAAGGTCACTGAGAGAGAGGAGATCCAGACACTGAGTTTAGTACAGTTTTACCTGGAAGGATACTAAAATCACTGAGCCCAGAACAACATGCTAGAGCAGGAGAGAGCTTCATTAATTATTAAATGAGCAAGAAATGAGGAAAATTTTCTTTAATGTTTCCATGTAATTGGAACAAGAATGAGTGGACTGTGGTATGTTTGGATCCAGAGAAGTTCAGAAGTAGAGCTCCAAATTTTTCCCTAATCACCAAAAATTCCCATTGATATATAAATGCCACACTTTGTAGAATGCTCCACTTTACTCACATGCCCTTCAGCTCCATTTTTTTCTCTACACAGTGGCTTTCTGGAGTTCTCAGGATCACGATGCCCTCGTCGGCCTCCCACCACTTTGCACATTCTCATCCTTGCTCCTATCTTTCCTTAATTCTACATTTATTCTTCCCAGGATCTTCTGGAGAAACTTGATTACAGAATACTGGTAATTTTTCTATTTAGATACACAAAAGTATCTAAATTTTATTTTATGAAATCAAATATCTGAGAAAATGACTAAAATATTTGTTAATTTCTTAGAGCCTTTAATAAGGCTTGTTAGTCTGCCAGAGTTGTAAAACAGCTTTGTTTCTCCATTAATTTTTCATGAATTCATCTTGAGGAATCAGTGCCCCTTGGACATTTGTGTCATATTCTGAATTATATGCGTGTATAGTTCTTGGTGTATGATACAATGAATAATCATCTTATGTAACCTTGGGGCCTATAGGCATAGCTTAGTGGTTGATCATTTGATAAGGATGTGTGAAGCCCAAAGTTTATTACTACAAGTTGTAACAAAAAGATAATCCAAACCTTAAAAAAGGACCATTTTTTTTGGAGAACAGAAAGAAAATATTTTATGCACTTCTGCATATAGGAGTCTACTTGATCCTCATCAAAACTCTACAATCGGGATAGTATCGCTACATGCTATTTTAGAAACAACTAAGCTGAAGAACAACTAAGCTGAAGAAATTCAGTGACTTAACAACCATCACCCAATTGATAGGTGGTTGATCCAGGCAGAATTCAGATCCTGGCAGTTTTATTCCAATGTCTGTGCTCAACCCATTGAGAGTGAAAGAAAATGGAAAATTCCAGGTGTCAAAGTGAAGTTTAGAAATGACAATGGGAAAACCAAGATAAGTCAAAGCTATGGAATTATCTGGAATGTTCTTTTAGGATATTATGCTATACACACACACATATAGATGCATATG
>NW_008333042.1:654536-693721 GCF_000622305.1 Nannospalax galili
TGTGTGTGTGTATGTCTCCAGTTTGATGACACTTTCATTTGTTTGTCTATTAGCATTATTATAAATGTATATGTGTAGGTATGAATGGTGCAGTGTAAGTACAGAGGTCAGAGGACAATGTAGCAATTTGTTTCTCCTTCTAGTTTTCTGTTCATTCCAGGAATCAAACTCATGTTACCAGGCTTGCATGGCAAACACCGTTATAGGTGAGCCATCTTGCAGGCCCGTTTATTTCATCTGCTTCTGAAATAAATTAGAAATAGAACACATGGTAACCCTTGAATATTATGCTTTGGTACACTGCACCAAAATTATGAAGATGATACTGAGAAATTTTACTCGCTCATATGTGAGAAAGTAGCTCAGGATTAATGATTGCAGAAAAACATATATTTTTATTTTTAATGTTAAAATTCACAAATCTTTCAAACTATATGTAGTCAGGTGCAAACCTATTATTTGTATATGTTTTGTTGTGTATATTTGTTTTACTATATTTTAATACAAAGCTGAAATATTCTTTTATGCTGGTGACATTGGAAAAGCAGTTACTATAATTCTTTTCTATAACAGGTCACTAATTTGGATCCTGATGGTCAGCACTTATTTTTCATTGTTTGATAAATGCTATACTCTCTACAGTTAGATTATATCATTTTGAGAAACTATTTTCATTTTTTGGATGGCTCATCATATTGAAACACTTTCTTTCATATAGATGTTGGTCATTTGTTACATCTTCTGAGAAAAGTCTATTCAGATCCTGTCACTATTTAGTCATATTGTTTTGCTACTATTGTTGAGCTTCTGGAGTTCTTTGCTTATTGTACATAGTAAACCTTGTGTGTTGAGGAGCATGTGTTCTCATTCATGTCTTCAGCCTGTCAATTGTTTTTCTTACTCAGTAGAGGGTTCTTACTTGGATATCATCCCACTTGCTTATACTTACTTTCTCCTGGGGTTTTAGAAGTACTACTAATAAAATAATCATCTATGCCATAATCTTGAAGAATTTCATGTATGTTTTGTTCTAGTAATGTAATATTTGATGTTTTTGTTTATACCAAAATTTTTATTCACAACAGGAAAAAAACAGTAAAATGTGGATAAGTGACAAGCAAGCGTTGGGCTCCAGCAACGTGTCTCTAGACTTGAGGTTTTTATATTAGGTCTTTGTTCCATTTCGAGTAGGCTTTTTTAGTATAACAAGAGACAGAAGTTTCAGTATTCTGTATGTGGACATACAAGTTTCTAAGACTGTTTGAGAGCCCTTCTCTAATGTATATATTTTAGGTCCTTTGCTAAAATTCATCTAGCTATAGATGTATAGGTTAATTTCTGGGTTTGGTCTTCAAATACATTTACTTGTATGTGTGGGCTATTGAGTTTATCAGCACTCCACTTTCCTGGGAATAAGCTCTGAAGTAGATCTTGAAATTGGGTAGTGATGTCACCATCTCCCTTCTCATCTATTACAATTCAGTTGATTCTCAAGATATTTTGTACATCACAGGAATTTCAGGGATGTTTTCCTCTCTTTGTGAAGAATACCACAGGTCTTTTGAAGAGGATTGCATTCAATCACTTTGGCTAGCTGGAACATTTTAACAATGTTAATTCTTCTACCACCTCATGGTAGTTGCAATAGCTAATCTTGGTTATCAACTTGACATACTGGGAACATCAACTGAGAAATTATCTCTATCAGATTGCCCTGCAAAGCCAAATTTTTCAACTGCTAATAGATGTAGGGGGCCCAGACCACTGTGGATGGTGTCATCCCTGTGCAGGTGGGCCTGAGCTATATAAGAAAAGTTGCTGAACATGAGCTTGGTAGAAAGTCAGCAAGCAGCATTCTTCCATAGTCTCAGCTTCAGTTCCTGCCTCCAAGTTCCTGCCTTGACTTTCTTCAATAATAAACTGTAAACATTAAACCAAATAAACCTTTTATTCCACCAAAATGGTTTTGGTCAGGGCTTTATCACAGCAACAGAGAAGTACAGTAGAACACTGTGTTTTTTTTTGTTTTTTGTTTTTTTTGTGTGTGTGTGTGTGTATGTGTGTGAACATATGGAAACCTTGGCAATATGGGAGGTCAGAAGACAACCTTGGGCATCCATACACACCTTGTACCCTTTTGAGACAAACTCATTTATTTGCAGCTGGATTGCTGATGCATGGGCTTCTGGGGATTCTCCTGTCTCTGCCTCCCATTTTACCATAAAATCTCTGGGTTTATACACCTGCTACCAAGTCTGACTTTACCTGGATTCTGAGGATCTGAACTTAGGTCCTTGCAAGGCAAGCACTTTACTCACTGAACTATTTCACCAGCCTTGAATTTTCCTTTCTGGCTCTAGCACTCTTCTGTAGCAGCTTTATGTTTATTTGTGCATAACACTATACCATCTGACAAAGAGACAACTTGACCTCCTTTGCAACTTTATGTTTTCTTACCTCAGTATTGTTGTTAACTTCCAAACCTGTATTAACTAACAATAGTGAAAGAAGACAGCCATGTCTTATTTTGATCATGAGATAGTATTTTCAGGTTTTCCCAGTTCAATATGATTGTGTCTGTGGGATCCCCATATATGGCTTTTATTGTGTCGAGTTTTCTTTCTATACCTCATTGAGGAACCACTTTAAAAAATTTATTGAAGGCATTTTTCTTCATCTACTATAATAAATAGCTTCTGTTCTTCATCCTGGTATGTTGTACTATGCTTAATGCGGTGACTTGTGTATTTTGAACTGCTCTTGCATGTTTGACTGTCTAACCATTTTTATGTGCTGTTGAATGCAGTTTTCTCATATTAAATTGATCAGCTTCGCACGCATAGTGAAGAATATTGATCTGTAGTTTTCCCTCCTTCCACCTGTCTATCCCTCCCTTCCTGGCTCCCAAATTCATGCGTTTCTTTCCCGCCTTCTTTCTTTATGTCATTCTTTCTTCCCTCTTTCTTTCTCTCTTTCCCTCCTTCTAATTTCATGTATGTGCACTCTTATCCAGATTTGGTTTCACGGTAATTCTCGCTTTGAAGGATAACTTGAAATGATTCCTACCATTTCAATAGTTTGGGGCAGGCTGAAGAACAATGACGTGACGTTAATTCTTATCTTAAAGTTAATAAAATTAAGCAGGGCAACCACCCACTGCCTGATTCTTCATTGTTTTTAGTTAATATGTTTTTGTTTAATATACTTTTGTTTAATGCCACCATTAAATCTGTTGATGTTTATATCCAAAAAGCTCCATTTCTTATATTTTACATTCATTTCTGCTTTGACATTTTAATTTATATCCTTATACTAGTTGGGAGTTTCTTTTTTTTTAATTCCTTTAATTACATCATCAAGGTTTTTTTAGCTTTATATTTGATACTTTATTTTTGAGTTTGTATTCTTATAAATTTCCTTTCGATTCTATCTTTCTGTGCCTTATAAGGTTTAGTTTTTTCCATTTTAATACAGCTTATGAAATTTTTCCATTTCTTTGGATATTTCTTTGCTCATCAATTGATCATTTAAGAACTCGATAATTCTCAGATCCTTGTGTGATTGTGTAAGTTCCTCTTCCTATTGATTTCTAGTATCATTCCACTGTGTCTGAAAAAGATACATGATTTACATTTTTAAAATTTGCTCGGACTTCTTTTGTGAGTAGTATACCATCTATCCTGGAGATGCTCCATGTACTAATGAGAAAAGCATATTCTGCAGAAACTAATAACGTGTTCTAGAACTCTCTGCCTGGTTCATTTGGTGTATAGTATATTGTAACTCTGATATTTCTTTGTGATTTTTTTCCTGGATTACCTGTCCATTGAAGAAAGAAGATATTGAAATCTGGATCCATTATCATATTGCAGTCTATTTCTCCCTTTTGATCAAATAATATTTGCATCGAATAACTGGCTGCTTGGGAAACATAGGACCATGTAATTTTGAACAGTTAAATCATTCTGTTAAGTTGATCTCTTTATCATTGCTATCTTTTCCTTCTTATAATTTGTTTTTAGTTTAAGTCTATATTACTTTTAGTAAACATAGCTATGCCTTTCATGTTCCTAATGTTTTCCAGGGCCATTTGAACCCTGGTTCCTTTCTTCTTCTACCGCTGTTCAGCTGTTCATCTCTGTGGTATGTGTTGGTCAGGGTTAATTCTTCTCTTGTTTCCTTGGTTCATCTGCTCTACAACAGGTTTCATTATTTTCTGTGTTGTCATAATGAAGATACTTCCTTTTACTTCCAGTATAGAGCACCCTAAGGATTGTTGTAGGGTGGATCTTGTGGCAAATTCTCTCCACTTTTGCTTGTTATAGACTATTTCGTGTTTAAGGTATACTTTGTGTGGTATGACATTCTTGGTTGGCAGCTGTTTCTTTTAGCTCTTGAATAGTTCATCTCATCTTTCCATAGCCAGTAAGCTTTCTGCTGTGAGATTTCTTTTAAGAAAAAGTCCTTTAAATGTCACTTTGTGCATGTGTTTTGGTCACTTTAGAATTGTTTGCCTCATGCTTTGTCAGTTTAACTAAATATTCTGCAGAAGAATGCTTTTATTCAAAATTATGTGGGATTCTTTGAGCCTCTTTTATCTAGAACCTCAGGTTTCTCCCCCAAATTGGCAAATTTTCAGCTATCATTTGATTAGATAGGTTTCCCTTCTCTTTCCTTGAACATCCAGAACCTACTTTTTCCTTTTGCCTAAGCAAGCCTCTAATACTTAATGGCTTTCTTCATTCTTAAAAAATATTTTATGTGTGTGTATGGGGGCAACATATGCACATGTGTGTGGAGGCCAAAGCTAGATGCTGGGTCACTCTTCACCTTGCCCTGTGAGACAGGGATTCTCACTGAACCTGAGCTCATTGATTCAGCTAGACTGGCTGGCCAGAGAACTCCAGGGAAACTGCCCAACTGCCTCCACAGAAATGGAGTCACAGATGCACACCACAGGCCCTGGCATTTTACATGTGTTATCTGGATCCAAACACAGGTTCTTTCACTTGTAGGGCAAGAACATCAACTGCTGAGCCATCTCCTCAACCTCTTTATTTTTCCTTCATCTTTTTATTCCCTTTTATATTTGTCTGATTGGATATTTCAGAAAGTTGTACTCAAATTCAGAAACTTTTTCTTCTTGCTCTGTCAAGAATTTAATTGTATTTTCATTTGAGTAATTGAAGTCCTTCATCTTTGAAATTTTCTTAATGTCTCATTTATAATCGCTCTTAAATTAATTCCTCATTCATGTTTTAATTATTTTCCTAACTTCATTAAGTTTTTTTGTCTTTCTTTTCATGTATGTGTGGAGTTTTTAGAATCATTATTTTGAATATCAACTTAATCAACTTTACTCTGCTGTGATCTGTGGCTGAGTTTATTGCATTCTTTTGGAGGTACCTTGCTTTATCTAACTGTTGGTGTGTTTTTGTTGATATATTTATATCTGATAATTGAAATACTTGTGCTGATTTTGTTAAGTAGTTCTTCTAAAGATATGGTTTGTGGTTTTAATTTGTAGGTTATATTCACTGGTGCTAGTTGGGTCTAGTAGTATAGTCCCTATATAACTCCTTCAACTGTAATCATTTACATCTGGTTTGTATTATGGTAGCAGGGGAGGGAGCCCATATGATCCCTTAGGCTGTATGGGGGTGAGGATACTCCAGTGGTGTAGATGGGTGTGGTGGTCTACCTCTACCACAATGTGACCACTGTAGTAAGCTTGGGAAAGTGCAGTGGGTGCTGATGGAGGTGAAAGCAGGGTGTCCCTCATTTTTGGTGGTCCCAGGTCCAGTCAGTATCTGAGGGCTACATGAGTGACTTTACACTAGCTTAATAGGCCTACCTGCTCATCAAGCTCCATTGCTGGTTAGGAGGATAAATTATCAAGGTCCTAGGGTAGACCAAGCTGAGTGGCTTGTGGGGGTCTATCAGGTGAGTTGCTGGGGGTAGATGCCCAGATAGTTCACAGAATCCTCATGTTCATGGTATCAGGATAACACTGAGCAATAGATGCAGGGCACCAGGTTTTTGTCCTTCAAACACCTTGGGATTTCCCCACTTGTGTTGAGAGGGGGTAGTTGCAGGCTTCTTCAGAAGTCAGTTCTTCAGGTCTCCCCACTTTCAGGCGGGGTCTTTGTGGGGTGATTGCCTGCCCTTTGTCAACTATGTAGATCATTCATTTCTAATTCTTTCTTGAGAAAATGAATTCATTTTTTTCTAAAAGTACATACTTGTGTGTGAGCATCTATCCACACCTGTGTATGGCATGTATGGATGCAAAATGGAGTTCTGACACATCCTGACCACTTAAGACTACATAAACATAAACATTATAGATGAAAGAAGACATTCTGATGGAATGCCCCCCAAGACATTCTGGAATATTCCCCAAACTACAGTTTATCCTAAAGTATACCATTTGAGAGCATTTGAAATTGATTTTTTATATAGATTATATGCTTCGTAATTATTTTATTAGTACAGACAGAATTAGAAGAGGAATCAGTTATAGTTAGAATTCACCTAGTCATCAATTTCTTATTTGGATCTTCAATCCAAGTTTTCTTTTGTTTTAATAGTTTAATAATTTATTAAAACAGTGTGTTCTAAGGAAGCCATAGTCTATGCACTTTTGTTGAAATATCCTCTTAAAAATGATGCCATTTTTATGTTTCTGAATAATAACTTATTTGCCTTTAAATTACAGTGCACAAGACAGACAGATGAATGGGATTTTATTTAACACTAGTTTTCCCTAAGCAATAACCAGCATCCATTACACACCTACTCTGGACACCTTGCTCAAACTTTTCCTTGGAAAGTCTATTACGATGGTGTCAATGAAATGCTGTCCTCAGAAGAATTTTTATTACTTTGAAAATAATTTCAGTCTTTTGGGAACATGTATGAAATGATGTTATAATCATTTAATAGCTTCTCTTTACAGGCATGCCAGTCACTACCTATAGTCAACTGGCAATTAATTTTGAAAGCAGGTTGACTAATGTATTAAATAACCCAAAGTTCTAGGTCAGTTAAATTTCCTATTCATTTCTCTATTCATTTTTCAATCAATGTTAAGTATATAAATGCCTTACAGCCATATTGTTCTATCAATTTCATAGTTAATAGTGATTAACTCCACTCTAAAACTTATAAGCAAGATTCTTACACAAGACTTAAAAGAAAATATTGATGAAATTTACCCTTATATAGTGAACAGCATTGGAGGTATTATTTAATAGAAATTTTCAGTGTTTAGTACTGAAGTAAATGTAAGATTTATTGCGTACTTAAAAATCTTCCTAAATATTATCTCTACACATATCCTGCTCCTTTCTCTCTGTATCTTTCCTATAACTGGTTTCTTTGTAAGTGTTCTTTGCTGTATATTGTCGTGAGAATTTAAGATGCTTTTACTCAATTTACATAGTACTTCCATAAGCAACTCTCTTACCATTTATATGACATCTTTGAAAATTCTTTCTTTCTTGACATATATTTAAAGTTACCTTTTATGTAAATTTTATGTACTAGATATTTTGAGCATTATCATTCAAAGCCTTATTTGATTATTTAAAAATATTGATGAAATTTTTTAAAGTGCTCTGTCATTTGATTTTTTTTTTTTTTGTCTTTTTGAGACAGGGTCTCCCTGTAGCCCTAGCTGTCCTGGAACTCACTATGTAGACCAGGCTGGCCTTGAACTCACAGAGATCCACCTGCCTCTGCTTTCCAAGTACTGAGATTAAAGGCATGCGCCACCACGCCTGGCCCTGTCATTTGATTTTAAAAGATCCATTTTAAGATTGATTTGTCTATGTTCTGAAGCCAAAGTGTTTACTTTCTTCATCTTTAAGGTCTTAACATTTAGTGATGGTGTATAACCAAGGGCAATGGAAATAGCCTGTGTTGTTTTGGAGACTTCTGGACCCTTCCTGACCAAAAACTGTAGGGCTGTATCCTAAGCCTTGCATGGGGAAATTGCTCAATAACCCATTTGATGAGTGACATTATCCACCTATGAAAGGTAATCCTTATTCCTTTAAGTTTTAGTAGCTTACTAAGTGGTAGTTTTCCATAAGGCTTTGCATGCATCCTTAGTTTGGGTTATCCCACCTACTACACTTTCTCTCTGCTGACTATATTTCCTATTGCTTGAAATTTCTATTTAGGAGGCTGGGGAGAAAAGACATCAATGGTCTTACCCAGTGCTGGATAAAGTATGCTACCATATCAAGCTACTGTGCATCACAGGCCTACTGGTGCAATTGTGGTGTGACTAGTATGGGGTTAACTAATTGCTTTCTGATTGGATTTGAGACCTGTTCCATAGCAGAAGTTTGCATGACTAGTACTGTAGTCCTGGTCAATAGCCTATGGCTGAGGAGATAGGCCCTCAAGTATATCCTCCTATTATTATTTTGCTAAATGATCATATTAAGTATATTCAATTAGCTAGTGATGCTATATGAATAAAGAATGAATTACAAGAGAAACAAATAAAGTACAGAGATAATAAATAACAAGGAACCTTGTAGTACAGTGGTCTTATCCTGTGCTCTTAGGCCTAGAAATTCCTAGAGTAGCATGAATTTGACAAGAGTGATTTACATGGCAATGATATTTATGCTCCAACTCAGCCTGAAAGCCTAGTAACCATAACAGCTGGCATAGCAAACTACCTCTATTGGTGCAATAGCTGCATTGTTATCTGAGGAGGTGTCAACAGCTATCTAATTGAACTTAAAGCCCTTTCAATGGGAGTGGACTCAAGGATGGCACTGTAAACACAGCCAAATACACATGACTGGAGAAGTTATAGATCCTAGAGAAAACCCTATTTCTTGTCATATCTCTAGACAAATGAAATTTCTGACCATATGCTAAATGTTGGTTTTTATGTTTACAGATAAGTATACCATATACCACCCATCAAAAAGCTTCTTTTTGAAACAGGTGGAGGCTACAACAGAATCCCACAACTGGCCAGACACAGAGAGTATATGTCTGAGAGATGCCCAGTCCTAGGTGACATATCTACAGTGGACCATCTACACCTAAGGTTCATGGAACATAGCAGAATATGGGACAGAGAGAAAACTAGTACATCTCTCAATTCTCATCAATGATGCTTCCTTATACAACAGAGTGTGATGTACACAAAAGACCACAACTGGCCAAGTTTTAAAGAATAAGAGACTGTAGAGTGTATGTCCCTGGATGGGGCTCCTATTAAACCTCAGCCACCCACGGCTCAGGGGCCATTGCAGAAGAGGGGCAGAGATTGTAAGAGACAGGGTTGGCACTTGAACATAAGGGAACAGAGGTTTTCAGGTATGGGAACTTGCGCATGTGAACTTGCAGCAATGGTGTCACCATGCACAAGACCCAAGCCACCTCAATCAGTCAAAAACCTAGCATACAATGGGGAAAATGTGCAGCAGGCCCCACTCTAAACCAAGGAACTATTAGCAAATGATTACTGTGGTGTGAAGGAGAGTAGACCTTCATTAAGGGAGTGACTCTGGATAGGATGACTAGACTCCAGAGGATGAACTTCCACTGAGGGACATCTGGATACAAATGCTTGACCAGATAGGACTTAACAAATATGAGAGAGTACCTGAAACCGACTGGGGGCTTGGGGAAGGAGGAGGGGGTCTAAATTCAATTAAGCTGTATTATATGAAATGCGTAGACATTCAGTAAAAATGTTCAAATTCAAACCACAGAGACACAATCTCAACCTAGTGAGATGGCTACCATAAAAAAGCAAAATACAATGAATTATGGCAGGATACGAAGAGAAGGGAACCCCTTACTTTGTTGTTAGGAATATAAATTCTTACAGGCACTATGGAATATAGTATGGATGATCTAAAAAACTGAAAAGAAGCAAAACAGTAGAATCCAATCTGACAATTACAATATATGGTAACTATTTAAAGGAAGATAATTCAGAATTTTAAAAGAAGTACTTATACTTCCATGTTTGTTGCAATACTATTCAAAAAATCCAAAACAAAGGAATAACTGTGGTAGTCATTTATTAATGAATGGTTACAAATGTAGCATATGCATTCAATGGAAGACTATTCCGTCACAAAATGAAATTGTGTCATTTATAGCAACATGGACAGACTCTAGAGGACACTAAAATAACAGATACAGACAGAGGACATGTATTCACTGTGCATCTTGACTCACGTGGGAGCGGGAAAAGTTGGTTTCAGAGGATTAGAGAACAGAGCAGAGGTCTCACTAGAGGCTATAGAGGAGGGAAAGAGAGAGTAGAAGGATGTTCAGTAATGGCTAAATGTACTTACCCAGGAGATCTAAGGTTTAATGCTCTATAGTGTAGTAGGTGATCTACTTTATAGTAAACTATTATGTATTTTTTAAAGAACTGGAAGGGAGGAGTTTAAAATTTCTCAAAGTGATGATAAATGTTGAGTGGGGGAGGCACTAATCCTGATTTAAACACTAAACATTATATATTTATATTAAATAAGCATCCTATGTGTCATCAATACATAGAATTACTAAGCATCAATTGAAGTGAGAAGAGAAGATAATATTATTATGAGACATTTACTAGATATTCAAAGAAGCCTGTGGCACACAGAAAGTATAAACTGGTCATAGTAAAAATAGCTACTATTTTATCATTGCAGTGCACCTGCTATGACCTTCTATAAGCACTTTAGCTGTGTTCATTGAAGACTTCTTCCAAGAATCACAGGAGGTAGGAGGGAATTCTCACCCTTATCAGACTTTGTTTTCCTGATGAGGCATTTGGGTCACAAGAGACCCTGTAATGTATTAAGGCTCACACAATCATAACTGGTAATAGGACTATAGAAATTGTATCTCAATGCTATACTGCTGTAGATATAGCAGCTTTAATACAATACATACTTATAATGGGTTTTAAAGGCACAGCATAGTTCTTTCTCTCTCTCTCCACAGACACACTTAATGCGAGGCCTTATGTATGCCAATCACATGCTCTGTCACTGAAATAGATTCCTAGCCCCGTTATTTATATTTTAATACGATCCGTTAAAGTACAGTGCTTTAAATAGTATATTCATTTGCTTAAATTTGTTCTATGTTTTTACTCACATTTATCCTATTTTTCAACATTTTTTAATTCTCAGAAACATGGTTCAGTGGAACTTTCACATCTCCAGTGAAGAATGGGGAAGAAGCCCCTAAGCAATACTCATTTTCACAAATGCCTTGCTTGTTAGCATCCAGTACAGGTTCTCACCTGATTTTCTTTTAGCAATTGTGCTGAATTGTTTTGCAATACTTTTGCTTAATCCCTAATGAGTCTGACATAATAGTCTGCAAAGTGCTGCAGTTTTGTTTAGCTCTTTTACTTAATGAGGTATCATGGGCTTACTAAATGAATGCATCAATAAAACAAGGTCTATTTCTCTATGTTTTTGGCAGAGAAACAGTTCAGCTACCTTACTACTGAATTTAGGGAATAAGTTTTAAATCACATAACTTCCACTGATGAGAGAAATCTAGTGTTTGCTGATGTGATTGATGTTTCAAGTATAACAATGTAGATGCATCCATCTTTTGAAGTCTATTTTGCTAAAGGAAAGGTAAACTCTTGTATTTCTGCTTCAATTAGATTTAAAAGGGGGGAAAAAGAAGCATGCTCCTTTTTTTCTGATTTAATTCAATGTGGCTAAGAAACGATCCGGCGTCCAGGCTGCTCTTGCAGTTTTACTACACAGACTCTTTTTGATTTATTAGCTTTCAGATAGGAGCTCTGCTGTGCTGTTAGAATCTTGGGCTTACACAGCACCTGTGTAGACCTCTGTGATACATTTTATTTATTATTTATGCAACATTAAAGGATAAGTAGAAGGCAAACTGGTTCAGAGGTCATATCAACCTGTAAGGTCAAGGTGTTTGCTTCTCATGTCCCTATGGTAATATTCTTTATGGTTTCTTTAAAAATCAGCTAAAATATAATGGGAAATGTCATGGCCTTTGTAAAGCAGATAACCTAAGTGAAGGGAAATTTACTTATGATACTGCACTGCTGTTCATTTTACTCATCTTCTTACAGTGGTTCAATTCTGTAGACCAGACAGGTACAGGGAGTCTCTGGTGTCATCAATCCCCAGGCAGAATACCCTGAGAAAGGACTTCTGCCAAGTTGAACCTGACCATTTGTTATCATTAGAGAACTGTTTGTAAAAAACAGAATTTTCTTCATAGCTGACAATGCACAAATCTTAAGACCTAAATAATCAAGGACCAGGAAAGGCTTTCGGAGTCATCCATCATTCTTGAGCACAAGGCTTCTCTTCTTCTTGGCAGCACATGGCTATTATGCACGTTACCTCATCTATGTTCTATGCACCTATAAGCAGACACATACTCAAAGAAGCCAATGACTAGAAGTTACTGTTTTCTATCCTTTCTGTTCTAGATGAGGTAATTGTGGGAGTCATGAAAAGTTAATTATGAGGAAATAAACCTTAGTATCCCTTAAAATCCTTTAAGTAATTTGCAAATTTAAGTTTTTTGACTAATTGATGCACAAATGTCAGTTGTGATAGTTGAAGATTCTCATTGTAAAAGTCTTTTCATTTCTCCTTTTACTTTACTTTCTTCTTCTTATGTGAGTAGCTATTCCTTTCTCTTCAACTTTAAGCATTGTGTAACCAGGATCCAGTCAAAAACCAAAGATTCTTTCGTGTTCCTCTTTTTGTCTTGCCTCTGAGTCCAGGCTTCTACAAGTCACTGAGTCTCGAACCACAAACAAGCATCACCGATTTTTCTGTGCATTATGTCACCAGCCTGGTGCATGCCACGGTCTCCCGTTAGCTCGCTATTCTTAATGGTTCTATGTGCAGCTCTGCTTTCATCATTGCCTCTGGAGAACACTTTCCCTGCCAAGCAGCCACAGGCGTTGTTTTAGAACTAAGAACCACACTGAGTCACTTCTTTGAATAAAGCTCTTTTTGTTTTTTCATTCCAGTTACAGGACATTCCCAACCTCTCTCAGCCTTCAACTGCCAGTCTGATGTAGTACTTAGGGTCCCTGCCTCAGTCTCAGAATGTTTGTGTTTATCTAATTAAGAGTTTAGTTCCAGGTCTTGAGGCTTGTATGATACTATTTTAACCCTAACGTCTTCTCACCTCCTTGGCTCCACAGCAAGCTGGCTGTGCTATCCTCTTGATGAGTTGGTGTCAGAGGGAGAAGCAAATCCTGGGTCAGCATGGGAATACATACCTTGCCCACCTCAAGCCACATGAGAATCCCAAGCCATTCTCTTTTTCATCTTTTCTCTTTTTTTTAATTTTGGAATTGTTTTTGGGCCACTCTGCCCAGAAAGCTTCATTATGTAAATCATAAACTGTTCATATGTTTGTTATCATTGTATGACATCATTAAACTTAATATTGGAGCCAGATCTTGTTCTGTGTTGTGGTACAATAACTCAGTATGGTATTTTGGGGAGGACTTTCTGTCAGAGGTGTACTGTTTTAGAGTACAGCCAACCCAAATATGCACTGAGGAATATAATTCTTTTTTAATACTATATGTATGTGTGTGTGTGTTGCTTGTATGTGTGTAAGAACACCCATGTTATGCTATGCCCACAGAAGTCTAAAGAGGATGTTGAGTTCTGTGCAACTGGAAGAACAGACAGTTGTTTGTCGCCATGTGGGTACTGCAAACCGAACCCAGGTCTTATGCAAGAGCAATCAGTGCACCTAAAGGTTGAGCCATCTCTCCAGCCCTGAAATAAAATTCTTGATTCTTTATCAACAAAAATTTAAGAAGAGAAAGATGATTGGATCTGATTAACATCTTGTTTAAATATAATATATTTTCTTTGATAAAAGTAGTAGTATTAACTACATTAATGGTTTTAATGGTCTATAAACACTAATGAATAAAGCATTTTACTTTTAGTTAATTTTTCACTTTAGTCAGGGGACAGTACACTGAGTTGACTTCTCAAACATCCTAAGAATCCTTGTTCCCACCTTTCAATCATCAACCCAAGATCTCATGTTTTTCTTCACCTTAATAACACTAACATGAATGTGAGTACTACTGTTGTAAAGAGAATAAAATCCAAGCACTGATGTTCCTGCCTGGTAGACACATGCTCATAATTACAGCTACATGATGTTATACTATACAGAACATTTTAAAAGTGTAGCAGAAACAGTCTTGGATTTCATCCCAAAAGAAATTAATTGTTGCTAGAACCGGGGAGAATTTTTAAATGGAGCATCAAGTTAGATATGTTCAGTGCTAGTGAGAATGCTATTAGCACAATGGATAAGAAACTATATAAAGTTTGAAGTGTGAATCCTTAAGCATGAGCCTTAAAAGGAAGTCTAAACTGCAGTATCAGAGGTAATAAATCTTACTTCTTTTTCAGCCCTGGGTTGAGAATTGTTAAACTATATCATGTGACATAAGGATGTCATGTTATTTCACCTTTAGTCTGGTCCATATGGAAGGAGAACAAGAGAAGATAATGTTCCTGTATATAAATTGGGATTTATAAGCTTAACTTGGAAAAAATCTTCTTTTGAAATCTATTATTTATTAGTTTTATGTGTGTGAATGTACCGTCTGCATGTACGTAAGTGTACCCATGTTGTGCAATGCCTGCGGAGGACAGAAGAGGCTGTCAGATCCCCTGGAACGGAAGTTACAGGCAGTTGTTAGCTGCCATGTGGGTGCTGGGATTCAAACCTGGATCTTCTGTAAGAACAACCAGTGTTCTTAACCACTGAGCCATCTCTCCAGCCCTGAAACAAATATAATGGAAGATAAGAGCAAGTTAGGTTGCCTATTCTCAAATGATCCTTTCCATTCAAAGTCTGGATTTCATATTAGGAAACGAAACATGGCTTCATGCAAACCAAAGTAAGCAAGATGATTCACTGGGAGCCTTTGACAAGTTAAGATGAATTATGGAAACAGTAATAGGTGACAAGACACTCACCTAACTGCTTTACAGTGGAATTCTGCTAAAATGTCACACCTCCTAATGCATTTCCAGTCTGTCACCACTTCTTGTGGGGGCCTGCATAACAGAAGCTGATCTTTGAGAGCACGTTTTGTGCCTATTTTTAGGATGCAGATATCAGACTGTCTAACTGCTTGGCTCAAAATAGCTGTAATGTAGACGCACGGATCAGTTACTTTTCTTACCACTATTACACAATGCCTCACAGAGGCAATATGAGGGTTTGACTCACAGTTTAGAGAGATCAGTCAGTCACAGGATGGGTGGCATAATGTGGAGGCTTACTGGCTGCAGTAGCTTGCAGTGTGTCTTGTTCACATCTTGAGGAGGACCTAGAGTTGTAATCCTTGTTGTGTGTCACTAGAGAGTCATAGCCTCCAGCTAGGCCGTATGTCCCCAGGTTCCAAAACCTCCCTAACAGTACCATCAGGTGTGGATCAAGTGTTCAAACACATCAGCCTGTTGGGGGACATTTCACATTCAAGCCCTAACTTACTGCATTTTATTCTGTGTCACTCTCCTTCTCTTCAAAATAGAGATTAGAATATTATAGTATCTCTCATGTTGGTGAGAAGTTTAAATTTATTTACATGTGTGGAATACTTTAAAAGGTGTCTGGCATGCTGTGCTTTCTTGGTGAATTCTAGTTTTCAGTTAATTAGCTTTGAATATTTATGCGTATATACACACATCTATGCATATTTTGCTCTACCACTGGACTCTGCATTTCTTGTGTTCCTTTCTTCTAGGAGTTTATGAACTTCTTGGCAAGGTGTTTTATGATTGCACCTATAGATCATATTGATTGGTCTGTGTGAAGTGAATGTCACCTATTATCATTGACTATATTCAACACAATTGTTTACTCTTTATCATTTAGAAATAAATAAGAATATACATTTATTTCTAAGGTAATATCTTAAAGTTCACTCATCTTAGAAGCACCATTGTAGCCCTTAGTCATGCAGTGTTCAGCTACTGAAGATTTTCCATAAATCCAAATTCAAACGTTATTAGTAATGACTCAACAGTTAGGTTTTTTTCACTGTGTTCACGAAGGTACTTCATACTTCAGGAAGGATGATGCTGTATGGGGCCATAGTGTTGGGTAGTGCCTGTGTTTCAATGCCTGTGGACAGTATGGCTCCCATTACAGGTTGCTTTTGTATTCATTTACAAAAAATGGCAAGAAATCATTTACACATTCTGTCTGACATTGCAAGGGTTATGAATGCAATGCCTTGAAATTAGCAGCTTGAAATATATGAATTTCTTCATAGGTAAAAGCTTTGCCTTAAAAAGTCAACTTTTTCTACACTTCAGTTTTCAAGAGAAGGTGTAATAGCCAGATAAACAAACTGCATTAGGTGAACTAAAGAGAGATGGGCTTGGGCAAGTCACCTAGATAAAGTTCTTCAAGGAGAGACCAAAAACGTATATCCTTGTTGCTTTGGTTTAAGAAAACACCTCCACCGACAACACCCAATACCAGGAAATGGATTTTTCCTGTCACTAACAGAACTTGGAATTGAAATACTACTGTATATGGCTTGACCCAATTTGCAGGTGTGTAATTTGTTCTCAGGGAGTTGAAAAGACAGATCCGATCACACTATCGTGTTCTTCTAGAAGAGACATAGGTGGGTGATATAAAGCCAGCCCACGTGGACAAAAAGTGTGGAGAGGGATGTGTATCACAGAATGCTTTGCTGTGTGGTAGAAGCATCAAGGGCATAAACTCTGGGCAGGTGGAACTCCTGCCCTAATCCACACATCATTCACCCCTGTGGCCCTATAGGGAAAACAGGACACATCTATTTTCTGAAATTGGTCAGTAGATATTATTGCTGTGGCAACGAACCTGGAAAAGCTACCCATAAAGTCAGAGTTGTCTAAATACTACTAAACTTAGTTCACCAATTTGATTTCAAATGCAAACAGAAAAGACAAAAAAGACTAAAGTAAAACTAACAAGTGGATTAGGAACCTGAACTCCTATGGAGATCCATGTAGGTTTCCGGAAAATAATGTAGCCTAACGTAGCAGCAGTGATTAAATGCGTGAGTGCCACTACAAAGCAGGGATGTAGTCTGTTCCTCCGGGACTATTGTTGCTGCATAGCCACCTAATCAAATCTCGTAACTAGGGCTGCTCCTGTGTGGTAGTCAGTTGGCAGGCTGTTAGGCTCCGCTTTCCTTTTTCTGTAGACATCTCATTATTTACCAGCCCCTTAGTCCTTTTAATTGCTCTGAGCAAAGATTTTGTTATCCACTTAGCAATGGGGACTAGACCTATCAATATTCAATTTAAGCAAAACACTCATAAAGATAGCAGTGAAATCTCTGCTTTGCTGCTTTTCTAAATATCATGATAGTTTGCTTCTGAGACCAGGCCCTCTCCCTCACTGCTGTGCAATGCTAAGGATCCACAGTGCTGCAAATAAGCTGCACTTAAAACTGGAAAGACATTTGCACTTGTTCAGATGCATTTTTTAAAAAATGCTACTCAACTTTTATTTGTGCACAACTTCCAAATAATTTGGGTCCACTGAATCACTGATAGTGGTAAAACGTGAAAATGGGTACTACTCATTAAATACTTAAATTTTATGTAACATTGTTCTAGTTTGTTTCTCCATTGCTATGACATAACACTATTATCAATACCAACTTGTGGAGGAAAGGGTTTATTCAGCTTACATATCCTGGGTCTCAGTTCATCAGGGAGCCCAAGGTAGGAACTAGGGCAGGAACCTAGAGGCAGGAGCCGGAGCACAGACCATGGAGGAATACTGCTTACTGGCTTGCTCCCCTGGCCCCTACTCAGCCTGCTTTCTTATGCAACACAGACCCACCTGCCCAGGGGTGGCACCACCCACAGTGGGCTGGGCTCTCCCACATCACTCAACAATCAAGAAGATGCCCTAAGGACATGGCCACAGGCTAGTACAATGGAGGCAATTCCCCAATTGAGATTCCTAAAACCCAGGAGTGTCAAGTTGACACTAAAGCTATCCAGCCAAACATAAACACCTGCCCTGGATCTACTAAAATTAAATTTTAGAATGGAAATGGAAATGAATGTTTATAACTAATACATGTTTAAGCATATATTTAAAATAAGCTGATAAAATATCTAATCTAATAGAAATGAAGTAAGTTACTTAAAAATCCAAAAAATATTAGCTTTCATTTTGATAAATATCATGAGACCTTTTTACATGTATGTGCTATCAAGAATTTCATACTTAAAACAATCAATAAATAAATCATTGCACTTGAATGGCAGGGGCACGAGGATTTCTATGAGTTTGAAGCCAGCCTGGGCTACTTAGTGAGTCCTAGGGCAGTCAAGGATGCATATCAAGACCCTATCTCAATCACCCTTCACCCAACAAAGAATCTAATAGTTTAATTTCTCTGTTATAGCTTACAAGTTCTTAACATTTTTAAACAAATTATTATGTCAACAAAATGGTGGTATTATGTGAGGTAAAAATTTTAAAATTCTTCTGAGTTTCATGACTCTATTCTATATTAAATTCCTGAGGTTGTTTCTCAAAGCTTAATAAATTGCATTCTCACCTAATCTAGTCATTGACTAATCTGAAAAAGTGCAGCAGAAATAATGAAAGCTTAGTTCTACATCTAAGCTGGGGCAACCCTTTTATTTGTAGCTGTTAAAGTTACCAATATATTTATTCATTTCTCTTATTCTCTTTGAGGGATGTAGAAGGAAGACTGAAATGGTGTGAAGAAAAATATGTCTCAGAAGTTCCCAATGGGTTTTTACTTACAATAAAAATTTCACTCATGATTGATCATGTGAATTTGAGGAGATGAGGGGAAGAGACAGTGGAGTGACCTAGGCCCTTCAGTAAGAGAAACTGAGGCCAGAAAGCAGGAGTCGATGCTGATGACAGAGACACAATAAGTAAGGAAACCACACGAGAAACTTGGGGGAGAAATCTCAACCTAGGTCGCTTGTTTGCAACAGGTAAGATGAGTCTGAAATGCCGCAGCCACTCAAGAAACCAGACCAAAATTGTTTTCCAACTTCCTTTGCACAGCTGCTCAGGCCCCACTGTATCTGTGCTTACATCACTGTGTTTAGATACCTTGAATTCTCACTGATTAAAAAAAAATAGTCTCCTAGACTAGTAATAATCAGATACATTCAGATTAGAGACGCATTCACCAACATCTCTGTTATTAGCAAAAACAATGAGTCTTTCTGTAAGAAACAGTATATTTTAAAATGAAATGGAGATCTTTTTTAAAGGTTAAAAACTCATTCAATTTTATGTCTTACAGGGCTTATACTGAGTTCAATATTGTATAACTGCATTAATTCAACAGCAAACCTAAAAATTTTATAGCCACTTTTGAAAGAGATGTATCTTTGCTCTGGAAATCGTTATTGAGTATGTTAAAGTTGTAATGAAATGCTTCTTCTAAAAAAATTTTAAAAATATTTTAAAAAATTTTAGAGGGCCCTTTTTTCCGAATTTTTGCAATTTTTGATACAATATTGTTTGATGGTATTTAGATCCCCTCGCTTCTCTGCACCTCTCCCTACCACTTCCTACCCAATTTAATGTACTGTCATACATGTAATATGGCCTGGATTGTGCAATTTGGGTCCCCAGATTATGGTGATTAACAAAGAAACACAAAATTTGCCAATGTGCAGAGAACAAGAGTGTACAGAGTACGTGTCTTTGAATAAAACACTTCTTTCAAACTTCTCTCTCCCAAGACTCAGGGATCATTGTAAAAGAGAAGACAGAAAGACTGTAAGAGCCATGGGTGTTGATGGCCACAAGGAAACAGTCTTCTAGACAGCTGGTCACTTACTCATATGAACGCATAACAATGGTGACAGCATGCACAAGTCCTATGCACGTACAAATCAGACGTAATTCCAACATAGAGGGAAGTGGGTCAGATGTCCCAGTCTAACCTAAGAAACTTTTATCAATTGATGACAACTGGAAGCAAGAGGGAAAGACAGTGCCCCACTGCTTTCAAAAACGTAGTTTGCCAGTATTGATTTGTATTGGGTTGATGCAGCTGATTAATATTTAAGATCTAGCAATAGTAATGCAAGTTTAGCCTGTGACAAATAATGTCAGCTACCTTTTATTGTGTGCCAGCTTGTTTTAGACTCTACTAAGGGATGTACTGGTCAAATGTCATTTAACTCACAGAACCAAAGAGGATATTATTTCTGACACCCAGTTAGTGTAACAGGCCATAGACTCAGACATGTTGCCAACATTTCTGGTAAGGAACAACCCAGGCTCAAACATTAGATATCTGGATAGTTACTAAGCCTGTTATTGAACAGCTAAATATGTCTTTGTCTCACCTATGAGGTTCAGGAGAAGCAAAAGGTTATTATTCAGGACCACTGTGTAGGCATTCACAAGGATACTAAAATAAATGCAAGTGGAGAAAACAGAAGAACCATGCTTCTCATGTGGATTCTTCCCCATGATTACGACCACTTTGTACTTGTGAGCAATTACTTTTGTGTTCAGGATAGACATGGGGAAGAGTAAGAAATCAGTGGAGTCAAGATAAAGTATCCCTGTTCCCCACTGTTGATGGATTCTGGGCGAAAACCTGAGTGTTCATGGCAAAAGAACACTGTTTCTACTTTAGCAATCAAAGTGCAAACAGAAGGACTATGGTAGATAGAGGAACTGGCCCCTTAGAAGCAGGAATCAGTCTGCATTCATGACTCATTCCTGAGGTCTGAGCACAGTGAAAAGCTCAGTCAGACATGCTGATGAAATACACAGAGTGGCACAGTTTTAGCGGGCAGAAGAAATGAACAGATCATCCTCTACCCTCTTTAGCAGAAGTATTCACAGCTTGAAATTTACTATGGGGACTCCAATTACCCTGTGCCTCTGTACATGTGATTGTGTTTGTGAGTGCATATGCATGTGAGTGCATGTTCATGTATGTGCAAATGTGTGCTTTTGCATGTTTGTGATTGTATGTGTGTGCATGTATATGACTAAGTGAGTATGTTGAAGTGGAAGGATATTGAGCCATGATTTGTCCAGATTTCAGTTTTCTATTTTCAGTCTTCTACCTTTACAGAAGATACATGTACTCTGTTCCAAGTCTGTTCTGGAGAGAATTTCTATTGTATCAATTAATGTATGCATATGTTAATATAGAAATATTAACATTGAGAGGTGATAGATAACATATTTGTGGAATAAATGGATACATGTTTGGTAGTTATTTGCTGTATTCCAGAAATGACTTTAGTCTCTTTAAAAAGTGTATAAATATTAAGTATATAATTTATTACACTTTTATACTATACATAATTTTGTGTTTCCAAATCTATAATAGTGATAGATTCAGAAAAATATGCTTATAGACTTCAAGAGTAAATATAAAATAGCAAATAACAATAAGCAATAAAAAGGTAAATACTCCCTCTGGAACGTACTCATAGATGTTATATCTGAAAAGAGCAAATTGTTTTACTAAGTTTATGAAAAAAAAAACAGATAAACCTACAAAGTAAAAAGTAAAAGACAGAGAAAGAAAGGAGGGACACTGAAGCAGGGCAGGAAAGAGAAGACCACCAGGGAGAGCAGAAAAGGGGAAGAATGGGCTGGGATGGTAAATTTCACCATCTGCATGAATGGACTGGGAAGTGCCTGGACAAAAGTTCACCTCAGTGGACGCATTTAAGCTGAAGGACATGAAGGACATTTGGGTAGAAACACCTGAATGAATAGGACTCAGCATGTATGGCAGAGTGCCTAGGATTCGTGGGAGGGTAGGGGGAGGTATGGAGTGGGGAGGGGGGTCTGGATTTGGATTTGACTGGGAAATGTATGAAATTTGAAAAGCTCAATTACAAAAAGTGAAAAAAAAAGTACATTGTTCAAAAGCATCAAGGAATTGACAAGAGGTCAAAGGTTAAGTGAAAGCCTAACATCAGAGAGGCAAACATATGCTGACTTCTGGCATGCGCCAATATCATCAGCTTCTTCAAGTGTTTGACAAAACTGGAGCAACTGAGCTTTGGTTTTCAGAGTCTGAAAGGACTCCAGCATATTGAAGTGGGAAGAAACGTGGAGCTTATTGTTTGTTTTGAAACTCGGCAACCTGGGTGATCCAAAAGCTCTTCACACCTAGAACTCGATTGCAGTGCCCTGAGAGGCAGGCAGGGACCCAGGCACTGGCAGTCTTAAACACAAGTTTTCTCTAGAGGAACACACTCAAGCCAGACTCCACCCTCTGTGATGAAGTTTCAAGAACTGTATGTTCTCCATCATATAACCAAACCAACCAACCAAACAAACAAAACAAACAAACAAACATACTAATAGGATTGGCTAGGTTCCCCAAAACAGGAGCTAGCATAATCAGACCCAAAGCAAGTTCATGTATAAAATTACCAGACACAAAATATAAGAAAATATACTTAATGTATTCAAAGATTTTTTTAAAGTGTTGAATTAAGAATAAGGAACTATAAAAATAGTCAGGGCTGGGGGGATGGCTAAATTGGTAAAGTGCTTGCCACATGGACATGGAAACCTGAGTTAGATTCCCCAGAAACCATTAAAACCCACTGTTTATCTCTCCTCTAATCCCTAGCTAGTGTAAAAAACCAGAGGGAATTGTATTAGGCCAAAAACCTACTGAAAAATTACACATATAATATCCCTACATGAGTCCATGTGTATAGCTGAAGGCTACATAACAAGAAACAGTGCCAGACAGGAGAAACCTCCCTTTGAGTTGTTGGCCAGGGTAGTCCAAGAAACTCCCAAAATTACTCAGGCTATTGCCACAGTCCTTGATGGCCTCTCAGAACTTGAAGGTAAGACCCTATTACTAAAGACAGGACATACTTCAGACACAGGATTTGGAGCAATGGAGCTGGAACTGACCTGGAAGCCACTTCCCCTGAAGGCTAGCTATCATAGTTTTGGAGAACACTATGCAAGCTGCTGCGGGAGAACATCAACCAATGTCCCATCTTTAAGGCCTAGTAACCACAACAATGACCGACATAGCAAACTAAATTGATGCAGTAGTGGCACTTTTATGTTTTCGGTAATCTACAGATACCTAATTGGACTTAAAGCCCACTCAATGGGAGGGAACTTATGTACTACAAACATAACCAAATACACATGCTGGAGAGATCATAGATCTTAGAGAAAAACCCCAAGGCTGTCACACCCCTAGACAACTGTAATTTCTTACTATGTGCAAAATATGAATCATTACGTTTACAGACAAGTATCCTCCTGGTCATCACTCATCAAAGAAACTTCTTTTGCAACAGAGATTATTACAGAGTTTACCACAACTGGTCACACAGAGATTGTCTTTGCATTGCCCAACCCTAAGTTGCACATCTATAATGTGACCTCTATACCTAAGGCTCACAGGACATAGTGAATCAAGAGGCAGAGACAATACTAATACATCTCTCAGCTGTCATCAATGAAGCTCCTTTGTACAACACAGGGCCACAGACACAAAAGGACACAAATGGCCAAAGCATAGAGAATAAGAGTCTTCAGAGTGTGGGTCCTTGGACAGGACTCCTATTTTAAATTCCACCTACCCAGGGCTCTTTTAAATTCCACCTACCCAGGGCTCAAGGACCATTGCAGAAAAGGGGGTTGAAAGATTGTAAGAGCCAGGGAGGAGGTGCATGACCATAGGCAAATAGAGTCCTACAGGCTCCTAGGACCTTGCTCATATGAACCTACAGCAATGGTGTCAGCATGTACAGGATCCATGCAAACTCAAGCAGACAAAAAAATAGGAGAGAACTGTGGAAATGAGCAGCAGGCCCCAATCTTAGCCAAAGTACTCTTGGCAGCTGATTACTGCTGGGTGAGGAAAAGCTGGTCTTCTTAAAGGGAGAGACTCTAGACAGGCTGACTAGGCCTCAGTGGATGAACTTGCACTGAGGGATGTCTGGGGACACTAACTTGACTTGATAGGCCTTACGACAAATGACAGAATGCATGAATTCCAGTGTGTGGGGTGGGGGGAGGCTATGGGCATTGCCAATGGGGAAGGAGGCATAAAGATGATTAAGATGTTCTGTATGAAATACACAAAAATTCAATTAAAAGTTTATTTTTAAATGTCAAAAGAAATCTGTATAGACTATTGGAAGCTGGCCATGGAGGATGGGGCTATGTTGGTGGCATGCTCTTGAGTGCTATGTCTTACCCTGACCTCTTCCTACAATGCCTCTGCTCTCCTTCTTACCATGCTGTGAACTTCAGTGCTCCTCCTACCAAACTCTCCCTGTCACAAGGTGTGAAACTTCTGAGGCCATTCACCAAATAAATCTTTCTTATTTTTAAATGGGTATCTCAGGTATTTTGGTCATCAAGAAAAAGTTGATTAATTCTGTGAATATATTTTATGACATTTATTATCTGCTTACGCTCTGCATGTTGTCTCTAAAATACATTGTTTATGGTTATAAGGAATACTAGTGGATCTTGTGCATTTTCATAATACTAAAAGTTCCTATTAAATAAACAAAAATGAAGTATAATGTGGCTGTTCAAACAGGGTCTTTATGCTCCAGTGATTTGAGCCTGAGCAAACCATTCACATTCCTACTGTGATTTGATTACTAAGCATGACACCGGAAGTGGCAAACCTGAATGTGGGATTTTAGGTTTTCACTTAAGTAAAACATTTGTTTTCATGTTTTAGAGTGAATTTTATTATAGTCATGTAACCATCCAATTTTTCTAAAGAAAATATTCCCTAATATAGAAAAATAGTGTTAATATTTTTTAAATGCTGACTGCAGTTTATAAATGGATTATCTAAACCCCTCTCAGCTGTTGTGTAAAGAAAATGTTAGGATTCTGTAAGTAAATTTCTATTGATTGCTAACTCTCATAGAACTGACTACTAGGATTACTCTGCCACTTGAAATTTATTATATTAAGCAATTTGTGTCAATGTTGCCATCTCTATAGTCGGCTACATTAACCTGAAACTATTGTAAGCCCAAAGTTTCAGTAAGGGTTTATATTGAGGGTTTAGTAGTATATTAAAACATACTGTTCCAGGTATTTTGTAGTTAAAGACAAAACTCAGTCAATCAGTCAATCAATCAATCAATCTTCACTATTAGGTATGTTTATGAATAAGTTAAATGACATTTTAATCAATTTATGTTCCTGTAATTCTGCATCAGGTTAGGAAGGCGCATCCAGAGATCCCAGGATTTTTTATTGTTGTCTTGTTGTTTTCAGACAGGGTCTTCCTGCAACCGCTGCTGGTCTGGAACTCACTGTGCAGACCAGATTGGCCTCCATCTCAGAGATCTTCCTACCTCTACCTCCAAAGTGCTGGGATTAAAGTTTTATGCCACCACCCCTGAACCTAGACCCCAGGATTTTTTCACTCTTGTAATTAAAATGGTACCAGATATATCTTGATGGGAGTATCCCCCCACTGTGCAGATCAATGTGTCAGACCTCTCCTCACTGCAAATTTTCATAATAGCAGTAATACAATACCTACTACTTTGAAACTGATGAGAAGGAAAATAAAAGTGAATGTCTTAGAGATGCAAATATAATAAATATAATTCTATATTGTTGAAGGAATTGAGGAAACAGTTGGTGAACATCATGTTCTGCAGTAACAATTTCTTTCCCAAAATCTTCAGTTTGGCCCAACAGTGTTGATGCCCCAGGGTTTCTGAAAGTTCTCACTTATACTAGTAATTTATTTAAGGCCTCTGAAGCTAAGCAGCAGCTTTTGGCTAGGAGTTATTATTTCTTCAAACACAATATCAGAACCATGTTAATAAATTTTATGTGCATCCTATATTGAATACAAAAATAAAGAGAAGAGCAGCAACAGAACTCACGAATTTAGAACTTTTGCTAGTGTGAAGTTTCACGGTTTCTGTGAGCTTGAACTAATTTTTCTATTTACTCAAGCATTCAACTAATAATACTTGAGATTCTAGCACTTATGTAGTATTGTCCTTGGTATTTTGTGTTTGGGCATGTAGAGAAGAGATACAATCCTCTACTTCATCTAATTTTGGAAAGAAGCTAAGCACATACACATTTAGATAATGATAAAACAAACAAATTAATGAAATGAAAAATGAACAGGACAGCAGTGTGCTAATGGAAAGATATTTGGTAAGACTTCATTGAGAGCCTACTGCATGTGAAATACTGCTGCTGGTGTTCAGAGATCATCAGTTGCTCAAACAGATCCCTGCCCTGTGAACTCTATTTTTCAGGAAAGTATACAATAAAAATAAAAATATACTGCTAATTCCTGTTAACATATGATAATCCATTGTTGAAAAACATATAAGACAAAAGAAAACATTAGGAGTGTTGGAAGGATGGCTTTGTGAACACAGGACAAGGGGTAAATCTGGGGTTTTCAGGTGACAGGTTATTACAGGTCAAGACATATGACAGAGAGCGAAGGAGAGCCTAATCTGGGGAATGTTTGGATAGGTGCACAGAAGAGATAAAATTTTCTGAAATATTAATAGCAGGGAACATTGTAAATACGAATCATTCTAATTTTTCCCTTGAAGCTTTAATAAAGCAGAGATTGTCTAATAAATTGTTTAAAGTTCACTTACTTGTAACAAGGCTCATGACTTTGTAAGTGAAATATAATGTAGAAAGTGTTTAAGCTTAATTTAACTCATTTGTTAGGCTTTGCCCAAATCAGTCTGAACTGGGAAGCACTAGGGAGGATTCAGCCTCTCCAGGAAATCATCACAACTGCATCTGTTTGTATTTTGTTGCAGCTGATGTTTACCAAGAGTCAGGGGTGCAACACATATGTCAGTACTGTTGCCCACCAAATCCCATTCTTACATGTATGTGTAGGCATACATGAAGAAAAAAAAATGAAATGCAGCTATTTTTGAGCCATAGTCCTGATGTTTGCTCTAAGTTTTTCACTATTGGGTGCTCTCTGTCTTGTCAAAAAGGACAGTGACTCAGATAAATGGCTTGACCTGAAATAAAACTACCAATATATTTGGAAGGAAAAGTCTTGTCTCTTGGATCCAATAATCATCCAGAATTAGTTGAATATCAGTATCAATCCAATATAACGTCTTCAAAATATAAAACTCTCAATTCATTTATTCTTTCCAAAATATTTATTGAAGATCTGCTCTATGAGAGGCATTTAAGTGAGATCAGGCAATCCATCAGTGAATCAAAGTTAGGTGCCATTACTGTTGGTTGGGGTTGAAGAGATGGCTTAGTGATAAAGAGCACTGGTTGCTCTTTTGGATGGCCCAAGTTCTGTTCCTAGCACTTACATGATGACTAACAACCCTCTGTAAATCCAGTTCCAGGAAGATTTGATGCCTTCTTCTCGCTACAACAGGCATTGCATGCATATGATGCATTTACATGCATTCAGGCAAAACACTCACACACATAAAAAGAAAGTGTCACACCACATATGGTTAGCCTAGACAAAGATCAAAATTCAGATTCAGAATATAGTTTTGTCCGAATATGTACCAATTTTGTAACACTTTAAGTAATTAGATTAGAAATCAAATCATATTCAATCATGGACCATTTGATTTACTTTTAGAGGAAATCATGCTGGAGCTAAGAGTTGGCTCCAGGTCCAGGGAATCTAACACCTTCTATGACCTCTGTGGGCTTTGCACAATGTGTGCATTTACATATGTGCTGACAAAATACTCATACACATAAAATAAAAATAAATTTTAAAAATCTTTTAAAAGATTTTATTGTTCTTATTACAACAATTTTTCAAAACTTTCATGAAAGAACACTAAATGTTTATTTGTTGAATATAATTTTGCAGTGTGACTTGGTTCTGACCCACAGAAACTGCCACGAAGTACCTGGATTGGGGAGTGGGGACATGGATGAGGCAAGCAGCAAGAGAAATGGAGACAATACAGGGCTCTGATCAAGTCTCATTTATTAAAGCACAAGCATGAGTTTAAATAGAGAATGAGAACAAAGGAGCAAAGACTGCAAATAATTACATCAGTCAGAACACAGGGACCCAGATGTACTCTAAGGGAGGAATCTACTGATAACTAGACAGGAGAACAAGGTTGTGGGCCAAGGTTGTGGGCCCCAGCTATAAGCCAAGGTTGTGGACCAAGGCTGTTGGCCCCGGCTATAAGCCAAGGTTGTTCGCCAAGGCTGTTGGCCCCGACTGTGAGCCAAGGTTGTGGCCTGAATGGAAAGGTCACCAACTCAGGTCTGCCAGCAGTTCCGAGAAATGGCTGAGCCTCAGGCTTGCAATAGGTCCCCCTTTTTTACTTTATAGAGTTTTAGGGATCGAAGGTTGCTAGACCCTTAGGGAACTGTGCCTGTCTTAGGTTGGAGTATCCTTCCCCAAGGGCTTACCCGTCATTGGATAAGGCAGTAGCATTAGACTACCCTCCTGTCTTAGGTTGCCATCAAGGGGAGATTCTCACATACCTGTCATTGACTGTCCAGCTCATCTCTCAAGGGGGATGGCTAGCAGTGCCATCATAGCAACATGTCCCTATCAACTCGCGATCCTTAAGATCAAGGTGATGGTAATGGACCTGTATGGGTTTCGCAGTGTGAAGAGCCTCTATTTGCTGTTTAATAAAGACCAACAGCCTTTTTATCAACAATGGCCCTATTGTAAGAAGAAGCAGGAAGAAAAAGAAGGATGGAATCATGGAGGGAATCCAAGAAAGGAAAGGGGAATCCAGCCATCCAGAAGGGCTTTGATAAAAATGATGCAGTTTGTAACTGATGTTCTGTAGGGCCTGTATAGTTTGGTTCACCAATCCTGATTCGTTGACGTAGAAACAGCATTCCTCCTGTAAGAAAAGGCAAATTCCCCCCCTTTTCGGCAGTAATAAGATCAAGGGCCCTATGATTTTGAAGGACAACTTGTGCCAAAAAAGTCAGCTAGCGTTGCAAGGACACAAGGCTACTGGCTGTGGATTCTACAACTTGTTGTAATTGGGAATTGAATTCCTTTGCAGTATATAGAGTATGTCCCAAGGCCCCCCACAGAAAGGCTGGCAGAAACAGTAAATCCTATCCCGATTGCAAAAGGGATGAACACTCCTCTCTTAATGCGTGGGCGGAGTAGCCAGGCAAACTCCTCTGGCAAATACATGTTTAGTTGGGGTACAATAGTAATTAATACACAGGGTCCTGGAGAGGAAATAGTGATCTGTTGATACAGGGATTCATTGCACCAAAAAGATGTAAGAGGGGGAGCATAAAGAGGTGAACTGACAGAGCGACTGCTGCGACATACAAAGGAGGGGGAAATGTAGATAGCAGTGATATAGCAGAGGGAAATATTTTGAGCAGGATTACGAAGTAATGGAATTGACAGCATGGGGGGAGAAGGTGTAGTGCCAGCAGCAACGATGTGGAGTGCAGAGGAATTATTAACAGGGACAGCGGCTAGTAAGGGCCGAACAAGGGAGACACACAACAAACATGATGAAGCATTGATATTAGAAAGGTTCATCAACTGTAAAGCAAAATTTAAATAATTGAGCCAAAGGGCGAGATTAAGGGTAGAGTTTGACTGTATGGCAGACTGAAGCTTAGTCTCACTCATAATAACCTGTCTCACTTGTTTATCAATGGTAGCAGGGACCAGCTGGCAGGAAATAGATATAGATCCCACTGGGAGTAAGGCGAACCCATTATTATAAAAAATTTTTCCTCGAACTCCATTCTGCCACCTGATGTCCCAAGGGTCATCTATACGAATTGTAAATTGACCATCATCATTACTATCTGTGAGACAACTGCGTCTATTATCATAAGTGAAGGATATATAAGGTCTTGATTTAGAGGATAAAATAGACGGGGTGATCAGAATGATGACGGTTGTTTGACAACCCTTCACTGGGCAGCGGGCAGTGCCAATGGTTTGCATGTTGTCATTAGAGTGTGTGTTTCCCTCTTTAACCTGGAATTCCCACTGCAACAGCATCTGCAACCGAACGGAGCCAATCAAGAGGAGCAAGATGTAACAAGCAGAGGCCATTGCAGTCTGAAAGAGAACAGAGAGAAAAGAAAAACATTTCTCAGGGAGTCTCATTTTCCCTGGAACCTTGATTAGTATCTATTTGTTTTACTAAACGTTCAGGTAACCAGCGGGCTGCATCATGTTGCTGTGAATAAATGCAGACAGATCCTCTGCCCCATATTAATACTGGATTCGGGCCATGCCATGAATTATCCAGGGGGTCCTTCCATTTGACCATGGCATAATGTCTTTTTGACTCTGGGTGCCAAAAGCGATCTGCAGCTGACTTTCCATGAGCATCTAAATTTAAAAAATTTAAAATAAAGAGTACATGATTTAATAAATTCCTGGGGGATCCCCTGATGGGATACCATTCTCCCTTTTTTACTTTACTTAGTGTATTTTGTAAAAGTAGATGAGCTCTTTCAACTATGCCTTGGCCCTGTGGGTTATAAGGAATTCCCGTTGTATGTTTTATCTGCAAGGTGTTGCAGAAATTTTGAAAGGTCTGAGATACATATCCAGGGCCATTATCTGTTTTAAAATGTTTGGGGGTACCCATTATAGAAAAGCAATGGAGCAAATGAGCAAGAACATATTTAGTAGCTTCCCCTGTTTGTAAGGAAGTGCAGAGAAATCCACTGAAAGTATCAATGCAAACATGAGTATATTTAAATTTGCCAAATTCATTATAATGAGATACATCCATTTGCCAAAGCATGTTAGGAACAAGTCCTCTAGGATTGACTCCTAGATGGGGAACAGGAAGGAAAGTGACACAAGTCTTGCATTCTTTAACTATTTGTCTAGCTTGTTCTCTGGTGAGCTTAAACATTAATCATAAGGAAGCCGCATTAAGATGATGTAACTCATGAGCCTGTTGAGCTTGAGCAATGTTAGAAGGAGTAGCAATAACAACAAGCCTAGTGGCTGCATCGGTGACCTGATTGCTGGCCGTGAAAGGCCCTGGAAGATTAGAGTGTGCTCGAATGTGTCCTAAGAAGAATGGGGCTGTCCTCTGGTGGATGAGGTGCTGGCACTGATGAAAAAGATCTGCAGCTTCAGAAATATGCCCAATTATAGGAACAGTTTCTAAAAGAGGTACAGCATAACTGTCAGTGTATATATTAAGAGGTGTATCAGGGAATGTAGAGAAAACTGATATAATGGCAGACAGTTCCACTAGTTGTGCAGAAGTGCTGTTGGTTTGAAACCGCACAACCTGATCATTCCATGTATAAGCTGCCATGCCATTGGAGGAACCATCCGTAAAAACTAACAAGACAGTAGGTAAAGGCTGCTGGCTAGTAATGCATGGAAAAATGAAGTATGCAGATTGCAAAATTGAATGAGCTTGTCAGGTGGATAATGGTTATCTAAAACTCCTAGAAAATTAGCACAAGCTATTAGCCATGCCTCCGAATTCTGAAATAACCAGTTAATATGATCTTTGTTATAAGGCTGTACAATATGAAGAGGTTCCACACCAAAATATTTATGACTGTGATCCTGACCAATAATCACCAAGTCAGCTACTGCACCATAATATGGAAGCAATACCCTTTTTGGGGAGGCAGGTAAATGTACCCACATAATAGGATGATCAGGCTCCTGCCAAAGAAGACCCATAGGCGATAGTTGAGTATTAAAAATCATGAGCCATAAAGGCTTGCAATAATCTATATTGGTAACAAACTGATTAGCAATTGCTACCTCAACTCTACGTATGGTGACTCTGGCCTCCTCAGTAAGTTTTCTGGGTGAAGTTGGATTTGTATCCCCTTTAAGGATGTCAAAGAGGGACTTTAAGTCCCCAGTTGTCAACTTTAAATAAGGACGTAGCCAATTAATATCACCTAATAGTTTTTCGAAATCATTTAAGGTTTGCAGTTTATCAAGTCTAAGGATAGCTTTTTGATTAGATATTTTTTGTCCATTAATTTGGAAACCCAAATAAGAGTAAGGATCCTGCATTTGCACCTTTTCAGGGGCAATTTGTAAGCCGGCATCCAATAAATCAGATTTTAACTGAGCATAACATTGTAACACCGCTTCCCCTGATGCACCTGCTATCAGAATATCATCCATATAATGGATTATATACATGGATGGCAAAATATTTCTAGTATTTTGAAGAGCTGCAGCTACAAACCTCTGACAAAGGGTAGGGCTACTGGCCATTCCTTGATATAAAACTTTCCACTGATATCTCTTCATAGGCTCTCTAAAATTAATAGAAGGAAGACTAAAAGCAAAGCGTTTGTGATCCTCAGGATATAAGGGAATAGTGAAAAAACAGTCCTTAAGATCTACTATTATCTTAAAATATCCTTGTGGTATAACAACTGGAAAAGGCAAACCTGACTGTAAAGTTCCCATGAGGACCATAGTAGCATTGACTGCTCTTAAGTCTTGCAATAATATCCATTTTCCTGGCCTCTTTTTAATAACAAATATGGGTGTATTCCACGGAGAACAAGTCTCTTCAATGTGCCCTGCTTCAAGTTGTTCCTGCACCAAATGAGTGGCTGTTGCCAACTTCTCTGCTGTAAGCTGCCATTGATCTACCCAAACTGGAGCGTCTGATTGCCAGGTTATATGATCCACATAGTTTGAGGGTGCAGGGTCGTCAATGGCCGCCATCATAAATTTCCCAAGCCTCGCTTATCATTTTGGCCTTGGATTGGTATTGGAAACAATCCTCCATACTCTCTTTTTCCTAATCCCCTGCCAGGGTTATAGCCCTGAGCAAGCATCTGTTCAGTAACAACTTCGTCCAGACTACACATCACAATTCCCATTTGTGAAAACAAATCTCTTCCCCATAAGTTCACTGGTAAATAAGGAACCACAAAAGGCTTAATAAAACCAGAATTATTCATAGAATCTTTCCAAGTGAGAAATTTTGAACTCTGTTTTGGATTATGGCTCTGTCCTATACCTTTTAAGTTCGTCAGAGTCTCAACTGTAGGCCAGGCTACAGGCCAGGCCTTAGCAGAAATAATAGTAACATCAGCTCCAGTATCGATGAGGCCATGGAATTTCTTTCCATCAAGCCATAAAGTCAACGTAGGTTTTTTGTGAGTAATAGCTTGGACCCAATAAGCATCAGATGAACCGAAATTTTTATTTCCTCTGCTTTTTCCTTGAAGAAGATGACTGGATTTAGCCAGAGGTATTAAAATTATTTGAGCAAAACGATCCCCCTGTGGGATGGTAACTATATTGCCAACAGCTCGGGCTAAGATTCTTATTTCCCCAGTATAGTGTGCATCAATTATCCCAGGCACAACCGATGAGCCTTTTAGGGTGGCGCTACCTCACCCTAGTATCAGCCCGCAAGTATTGTTGGGGAGTGGTCCATAAATTCCAGTCCCTATGGTCTGAATTCCCATCTCTGGAGTCAATACTGTGTGGGAGGAGGAACTGAGGTCCAGTCCTGTGCTTCCTGGGGTTGCTCTGCTGAGGTCTGAAATGGATTGCTTCTGCTGCTGGCAGGAATGAAATTGACTGCCCCAAAAGCTTGTTTCAGGGCCTCCTTGTTTCGGGGCCTGGGGCTGGCCCCTCCATCAGTTTTCCTGATGAGGAGATAAAGGTCTCCCTTCGATATCAGTCTTAGACCTAAAATCTCTGAGCCAATGTCTTCCCTTTCTATACCTGGGACATAACCTAGGACCCTTTTTATCATCAGTCTTTTGCTGATCATCATCTGCCTTGCATTCTCAGGCAAAGTGCCCACTCTTACCACATTTAAAACACCCATTGCTTTTAGTCCTATGCCTATCAGCCAGAAAATCCTTTACAGTTTGTCCATTGAAAGCTGCTGCCATGGCAAGCCCCTGTTGATAAGATGGACCTATGTCTGAACACAGATGAATATAGCCAGTCAAATCCATCTTTATCCTGTAGGGCCTAATGGCTGCCTGGCAGGCAGGATTAGCATTTCCATATGCCAACTGTTTCACATACTTTAGCCCTGCATCAACATTTCCAAATATTCTCCCTGCTGTGGTCATTAACCGATGAACAAAATCTGCAAATGGCTCATCAGATCCCTGCTTAACTGAAATGAGAGAAGCTCCCAGGTCCCCTTTGACCAGAAGTTTTCTCCATGCTTTCATGGCAGCAACTCGAATTTGTGCAAAAAGACCTGCATCATATTGCATCTGTCATTCATTAGTCCCATACTGACTTGCACCTGCTAACATATCGAAATCCCATCCATTTCTGGTTTGTTGATTCCTTCTAGCTGTCTCCTTACAGTTGTCAAAATACTCTGATTTCCATAACAAATAATCACCCCCACTAAGGACTGCCTTTACCAATGTATTCCAATCAATAGGAGTTAGCCATTTCTCAGCCTCACCTTCTAATATAGTCAAGGTATATGGAGCTTAGCTCCTTACTGCGACACGGCAGTCTTCAATTCTTTGATTAGTGGAAATTCAAGTACTGTATGATGTCGCCATGCCTGCCTATGATCATCTACTGTTTCCGTTGCAGGAAAGGCCTTCATATGGGAGGGAAGTCTATCAGGTTCATTAAAATTCTCTTTATATGAGTGAAGGCCGGGCCCCCTGGGGACTGGGCGAGCTCTTTCTCTATCTACAACAGCCTCGCTACTTCTACCTGTTCTGAGCTTTTGTAATTTGAGTATCAGCAACTGATGCATCTCTTCTAGCTTAATCTGTTTGAGTATCAGTGACTGATGTATTCCCTCCAACTTAATTTGTTCCTGCAACTGTTCTATTTGTTCCCTTGATTCTGATCTAGGTTCTATCGCCGCCATGATAATTGGAGCAGGCAGTACACTATAGGAAGGAGGGTGGTCACATTCTTGCCTCCTATGGCCAGTTAATGATCTAGTCTCAGTTTTGCAAATCAACCCCTCTCTTTCAGACTCTGCACCATCTGCATCCGAGGTTAGGCAGACAGCTTCTGGTAAAAGAGGATAAATGCGAATATGTTCTTCTTTAGACTTTTGGGCATCCTCTTGATTTTCTTTTCCTCTAGCTGACTCTGAAGACTCCTTCTTTAAATTTTTTGGAGAATCCTCATCTTCAAGGGAAATTAAGTCAGGCTCATCCTTCGGAATTTCCCTCAACTCTGACTTAGAACAATTTCTAAAAATCTCTTCAGCCTGGGAAATCACTGCCACTACTGGTTCATGTCCATCTCTCTTATCTATTAATTCTTTTATTAAATCCCAATAAGAAAAAGCAGTAACCGGGACCTTTCCAGGTCCAAAAATCTTGTAATCTTGTATAAAAATCTTGCAATGCATCTCCTACTCTTCTCCATCTCTTTATATCTATGACCCCCTCTTGGGGAAACCAGGGACAAATGTCCTTTACAAAATCAAAGAAATGAAATAAATCCTCAGTTTTAACCTTTACTCCTCTTGCCTGTAGAGCTTCTCTTAACTATATCACATAAATCTGATGCTGACTTAATTCTTGCGACAAACTTACCTCCGGCTCAGTTGTGGCAGGCTCCTGCAGCATCTCCGTCGTGTCCCTCACGTGGTCCCCAGTATCCAGACCCCACGTTGGGCACCACTCTGCAGTGTGACTCAGTTACGACCTGTGGAAACTGCCACAAAGTACCTGGATTGGGGAGTGGGGACATGGATGAGGCAAGCAGCAAGAGAAATGGAGACAATACAGGGCTCTGATCAAGTCTCATTTATTAAAGCACAAGCATGAGTTTAAATAGAGAATGAGAACAAAGGAGCAAAGACTGCAAATAATTACATCAGTCAGAACACAGGGACCCAGATGTACTCTAAGGAAGGAATCTACTGATAACTAGACAGGAGAACAAGGTTGTGGGCCAAGGTTGTGGGCCCTGGCTGTAAGCCAAGGTTATGGGCCAAGGCTGTTGGCCCCGGCTATAAGCCAAGGTTGTGGCCTGAATGGAAAGGTCACCAACTCAGGTCTGCCAACATCCCCAAGAAATGGCTGAGCCTCAGGCTCCCAACATAATCTCACATAAATATTCAAATTGGGCAATGCTGGATGTGTCTCCTTAGGATTAACCAGGAGTTGGTTAAGATCATTCTGTAGCTTCAGGATCAGCCCATTGTATTGCTTCCACTTAACAGAGCAGAAAAGCACACGATTGCACCTCCTTTCAGGCCTAGGACTGACAGTGCTTCCAAGGACACTGTCAGGCAGATACAGTAACAGGAGTTACTCAGCAACAATGGGGGAGGGCTACCAGAAAATTCAGTCCCCAGCTGGGTGCCTCTTCCTATCAGTCATGTATTATGGGATCTTTGCCCATCACTGAATCATCTCTACTTGATATGTGTTGAGTCTAGCTTCTTGTTAAACATTCAAGTAGAGATGTAAAAAGCAATGGGTTATATTGATCTGGATTCAGGGAAGACATCTAAAATGAAGAAATAAATTGAAGAGTCTAGTAAATAGATAGCATTTAAACTCCTGAGATGACATCATTCCCAGAGGTTGGGTGTGGCTGGAAGTAAAAAAGCATATCTGTCTGGCCCTGAGTGTGCTGGTGTTTATAGACTGAGGGGATAAAGTAGAACAGCAAGGAAGTTTGAGATTTCAGAAAGGGGGAAGAGGGTACAGACTACAGCTGTTTTCTAAAACTGAGTGAAGAATTTATTTTGCAATCAAGGGAGTAACTACATCAAATGCTGCTGCTAAGTAGAGTCAGATATATGATTCTATATGATTCTAATATGAAAAATTTTGTGAAGCAGTAAGACACATGTTCAAGGTAAGTGTAAGAGAAATGGGCAGAATTAAGGTAGAAGGAACAAGTATGGCAATACTGTTTCAGTAGCTGTATACAAGAAACACACAGTAATCCCCTACTAAGGGAAGGAATAGAGTCAATATATGTATTCGCAGTATGTATTAATATACTTACATATTTGGGTTAAGTTGTTAAAACATGTCAGATATTTTAGCAATAATGTGACAGTGCATTTGAAAAGAGTAAAGGTAAAACTATAAAGGAATGTACATTGTGCTGGATAGCTTTAGTAGTCAAGTTGACACACCTGGATTGAAGGAGTCTCAATTGAGGAATTCCTTCCATTGGGCTGGCCTATGGCCATGTCTGTGGGACATTTTCTTGATTGTTGAGTGATGTTGGAGGGCTGTGCTCACTTTGGGTGATGCCACCCCTGGGGCAGGTGGATCCTGTATTGTATAAGAAAGCAGGCTGAGTACAGGCCAGAAGACCAAGCCAGAAAGCAGGGTTCCTCCATGGCTTGTGCTTCAGTTTATGCTTTCAGATTCCTGCCCTGAATTCCAACCTTGGGCTCCCTCAGTGATGAACTGTGACCTGGGAGATGTAAGCCAAATAAACCCTTTCCTCCCCAACTTGGTATTGGTCAGAGAGTTTTGTCACAGCAAATGAAAGCAAACTAGAGCATACATTACATTAATATTTGTTTTTAACTCTAAATCTGGGGTTGACTATCATCTTAGTTGAACTGAGAAGCTCCTAGTAGATTAGTGAAGCAAAACCTAGGTGCATCTCCAAAGAAGACATTTCCAGAGAAGGCTAACTAGGGCTGAAAACATCATTATCCAATGGGCTGGATTCTAGCAGAGAACAAAAGGGGCTTGGCCAGAAAGATAACAATAGTACAAACATTTATTCTCTCTCTCTCTCTCTCTCTCTCTCTCTCTCTCTCTCTCCCTCATCTCATGGAAATAATGTGAGCTGCCACAATCCACCATGTCCTCCCAACTATAATGGACTAAAACCCCAAATCTCTGAGACATGAGACAAAGCAAAAATAAAGCTTTCCACCTGAAGCCATTTCTGTTAGGTATTTTGTCACAGGGACAGGAAGTCTGACTGACATAATTGCTTATGTCTATTGGCTTTAGCATCATCCATGACCTTTTTGTGGGATTTGAAGTTAAGTTTGTTTGGAAAAATTCTTGAACATGACAAGTCTGATACCATTCACCCCTAAATCATCCAGACCTGGATAAAGACTAGTTCAACACTGAAATAATTTGACAGAAATTTTTACTGGTACAGTTACAGAAAAAGAGAAAAATGCACACACATGCACTTGTACTCATACATATATTTACATATATATATGTATATGTTCATGTTTACACATATATAGATTCATACACATATAGAGACATGAATATATAGAAATATATGTGTGCACATGCATGTGTGCTTATCACTCTATTATAGAATGTGGTTCAATCCTGGTATGACTAGCACAAACCTTAGTTTTTGTCTCTTTCAATTATGTGTTGTCTGAACACAGAGGAAAAAATAATCAATTATCTCTTCTTTCAAAATGCCCAGAATAGCTGTAATTAGAATTGAGTGACCCAGAGAGTTGGGAAAGAGATTACAGAAAAACATCTGGAGACTGGGAAAAATGCTGATTTTTAAATTTGGAAATGTGGTTTTAACAACTGATAGTTTCAGTGTAGGAGACAGGGCTGATAATAGTGCATCTTTATGACTTTGTGTAGATTTTTTTTCTGTTTTTTTTTTTCTTTTGAAACAGGGTCTCCCTGTAGCCATAGTTGGTCTGGAACTTACTTTGTAGACTAGTCTGGCCTTGATCTCAGAAAGATCTGCCTGCCCCTACATCCAGAGTGTTGGGATATAAAAGGTGTGCGCCAACCACCATGCTGAGCTTTTATGTACATATTTTATCTTTATGTAGCTTTCTATCATATAAACAATGAAAATACTTAAAAATAGGAATCTTGCCGGGCATGGTGGCACACACCTTTAATCCCAGCACTCAGGAGGCAGAGGCAGGTGTATCTCTGTGAGTTTGAGGCCAGCCTGGTCTACATAGTGAGTTCCAGGACAGCTGGGGCTACAGGAAGACCCTGTCTCGAAAGACAAAAAAAACTATTTCAGAGTTCCAATCATAAGATCAGACCATAAGAACTTCATAACAGTGTGTCCAAATACTTCGATTCATCTTTTCCTAAATTTCATCAATATTTTCATTAAGTTGGAAAAGAAATGTTATATGATTTCCCAAGAACATATTCTTTATTGTTAATACATTTACAGAATTAAAATTTAATACTTAGTTGAAGTGTCTGGA
>NW_008333042.1:700503-741951 GCF_000622305.1 Nannospalax galili
CCAGAACCCACATGAAAAAGCCAAGCATGGTGGTATGCCCTTGTAATCTCAGCACTGGGAAGTGAGAGACAAGAGATTGGGGCACTGGCGAGTTCAAGGCCATTCCCAAAAAAGTAAAAATGTAAGGAAGAAAGGAAGAAAGGAAGAAAGGAAGAAAGAAAGAAAGAAAGAAAGAAAGAAAGAAAGAAAGAAAGAAAGAAAGAAAGAAAGAAAGAAAGAAAAGAAAGGAAGAAAGAAAGGAAGGAAGGAAGGAAGGAAAGAAAAGAAAAGAAAAAGAAACTACCAAAAGAAAAATTGTATAGCACTAATAATCTAATAAAATAAGAGAAAGAAAAAAGACACAAGAAAGAAAGATGTAGCTGGCCGGCTGCTCCTAATCAGAAATGGACTTTCTCAGTAGCCTGTAGGCAGTTTCCTAACTAGAAACTGTTTGTTGGTCTCTCCTTTATCACCATATTTTCTCCTTCCCCACATAAGCAAATTCCTGTCATTTATTTTAAATTAGGAACATACATGGTTATTGTCAGTGAATTACTTCTAAAAAGACTGGTCTAAACAAAAATAGTCACATTATGGAAAGGGTAAAGGTAGATACAAATTGATGGCGAAGGAAATATTTTTATTCTTGTTTCATTTCATTACAAGTCGTGTAGACAACTAAAATTGAGTAGGGAAAAAGATATTTAGGAATAAATAACCCTCCTCTTTGTAAGAACTGAATCTTGTGCAGAGGGAGAATGTTTTTTGATTGAAAATGTGCCTGGCAGTTTTTCTTTGATGGGCTGTGACAGTGTGAGCCCTCGGGTAAAAATTATTGCAGGGAAATCTTGGCTCATTAGCACTCAGCGTAGACGAAGTGTCAATATGATGATTACCAGAGATTTTTTCTGAAATGGGGCTTATTTGAACTAGATGAAGAAGGAATTACAACAAATTGAAAGTGGCATGGATTGTATGTTGTAAATCCTGGTACTGATCGATTGTTGCGATGGAAGGATAATATCCAAGTGACATTTCTTTATTACTCTGTATTCTTTCCTTCACTTGGTAACTCTTTGGGATCCTTCCTAGGCATTCTGAGCCCCTGCAATACAGATTTTCCCTACTTGCTCCATTTCTTCTCTCGATGCTGCCACAAGTACCTGCAGACAAGATTGTTCATGGTACACGATACGAGGTGGATATTGTGCTTAGCTTTCCATACATGCATACCCTCCCTATTGAGTATGCCATCTGTCCTTTTGGTACACATTTTTGAAATCTGGACAATGAAAAAAAAAATTTCTTTTCTTTCATATGAATTATTTCCTATTTGGATGGCTTCCAACATCAAGAACAGTGGGAAGTAGGTTTGAAAATGACATGATAATTCAAAGCTACAAAATTGAATCAGGGTGCAGATTTCCAAATAAACTTATTGAGATTTTTCTAATTGAAAATGCATTCAGAAAACAAGGCTGTGATTGGAAAGTGGCAGCCAGTGCTCTGCTCAAAAGCCTCACTCACATGACAGCATTCTGAAGAAGATGAAATTTGTAAGTGCAGGTTTTCTGAAGTAAAAATCACATCCAAACAGCAGGAATTCTCAACAGAAGGTACCTGATAACTATGTTCTAAAATTAAACCTCATTTAAACTGCATTCATTCTAAATGAAAAATGCACTGTAGTTGTTTTCTACATTAAAGTCAAATTCATATAATTGTTATTCTTAGAGGTAAGTAGATTAAATAACTTCTGCCACCACCCTGTAATGAAGATTAGTGTTTGTTTCATATTAGGTTTGCAGAGTAATTTGGTGGCAGCCGGGAGGTGGGCGGAGGGGGGGGTGTTTTCTTTTTTGCCCTTGTTTCAAAAACAGTGTGGTAGGAAAATTCCTTTACTAGAGGAAGATTGCTTATCTGAATGATGTGGTACTTTTATCAAATTTTAATCTAGTAGAAGAACAAATTGTACCTGACATGGTATTGAACAATCTACTTCTCAAAGAGAGACACCACTTTGGGAAGTTCCTGCCTTAATCTTGTTTAGGGAACTTGTAATATAGAAATCAACATTGAACCTACATTTTTCTCTGTGGAAAAAAAAATCAAGATCATTTTGGGAAGACAAAATTCTTTAGTGTATGACTGTTTCAGTCCATTTTCTGCTGCTGTAACAAAAGATCACAGGCTGGATAAATTAACAGTAAACACAGCAGACATTTACATAGCTTACTGTTGGGAAGAGTGGGAAGTCCAAGCTCTTTGTGCCTAGATTTGGAAAGAGCTTTTGTGTTGCACAGAACTTGGTAGAAGGGCAAGCAAGGCCAGGAGACACAGAGAGGAAACTAAGCCAAATACTGTTTCATCAGCAATCCATTCCAGTGATTATATCGATTCATTCATGAGGACAGATACCCTATGACTGATCTAAACATCTTTAGAAAATCCCACTTCTTCTTGATCTGGGGAGGTATCTCAGTGGTAAAATGTTTGCCTAACTTGTGAAAGCCCCTGGGTTCTCTCTCCAGTAAATGTGCCTACTCATAATACTGGCAATTTAATCTCAATGTGAGTTCCTAAGTCTAAACTTCAAACTGTAACATTCTGCCTCTGGCCAGTCAAAACTCACAATCTTCTGACACGTAAATACACTCATTTTATTCTCAAGCCTCAAAAGTCTTAAACTATTCCAAATCAACTAAAATGTGCATTGTACAAATTCTCATTAAATGAAGGAATGAATTTATCCCAAGGCACATCTCCTGTTGTGAGTCTGGGCAATCAAAACAAGTTGTTATCAAAACACATTGGTAGAAAAAGACCCAAATAGAGATTAAGATCTAAAGGACAAATAGGTATGGAAAAATGGCTTGCTAACAAACCTGATAATCTGAGTCAGTTCTCTGACTTACATGGTAAAAGCAAAGAACACACTCCTGAGCTTTGTTCTCTCAACTATACACTCATACCCAAAACATCATATAGATATAAACACTCCACACAAAAAAGAAACAAATTAAATTTTTTTAAATCCATAAAAGAAATAAATTGGAAAAGAGGAGTAAATTGTTCCAAGTAATTCCAAAACCCAATAGGACGAACATTAAATCTCTAGACACAAGGATAATCTTCCTTTAGGCCATATCCCACTTCCTAGATAGATCCAGGTAAGGGTGAGGAATTCAAGCCTGGGCACCACACAGGCCTCCAACAGATTTGTAGCGGCTCTCATGCTTGGAATCCATGTTTGCCACTTTCCTCTGATGAATTGCAGCTGGTAGCTCCACAGTTCTGGGGTCACAGAGATGGCTCCACTCCAATGGCTCCACCAGTAATGCCCCAGTGAGGATTCCTTGCAGAACCTCAACTGTGCCGTTCTGTTAAGTACTGCCCTAGTAGGGGCAATAGACGTGACTCTGGGCAGTGAGCCCATCAAAGTGCCCTACCCTGAGCCCATGTCCTGGAAGCAAGATGCCCAACTATACTGCTGTCCATTTCTGTCTTAGTTTCTTTCGTTATTGGTGTGATAGAATACCCCCAAATAAAGCAATTTAAGGGAGAAAGTCTTTCATTTCCTCTGACTCACAGTTCATGGTACAGTCCACCAAGGCTGGGAAGTGAAGATGACAGAAGGCTGAAGCAGCCTGTCACATTACAGCCACAGTCAAAAAGCAGAGAACAGTGAATACATGAGTGTTGCTCAGCTTCCTTTCTCCTTTTCTACAGTCCAGAATCCCAGCCAGGAAACAGTGCCGTCCACAGTGGGTGCTTCTTCCCACCTCAGTTACCATAATCAAGATAATCCCTCACAGGTACACCTCCTAGGTGATTGTAGATGCTGCAAAGTTGGCAATTAGCATTACCCATTGCAACACCTTTATTATTCTAAGAACAGTGTTTTACCTTATGCATGGCTAATGTACAAATTTTCTTTATTTTTCCATTCCACTTCTCCTTTAAACATTAATCTTTAAACCATCTCTCTCCTCTTTGATTTCACTAAAAGTCCTTAAAATTTGTCTCAAAGTGGACTTTCATGCTTGGCTACTTAGATGCTGCTTCTACCAGTTATCCTGGTGGGCTACTTTTCACTCATGTGTTGTTCCACAATGTCTTAGAACATAGACACAATTTCACAAGAATGACCTCTATTACAGTTTCGAAACGTTTTTCCTTGTCTCCTTCTGAGAACTCAGTGGAATAGCTGTACTAACAATATTCCTAAACACAGATATTTGCATTATCTCTACAAAGAGTCATATTTTGTCTTCAGTTATCTCCTTCCTCTGAGCTCTCTCCAGAGTCGACCTTACTGTTCTGCGTATGGCAATCTTGGCTTTCTCTATCCTGATTCGCCACAGCCTCACCTATTACTAATTTCAAATACCCTTTTACATTCTCAGGTATAGGTTAGAGCAACAGCCCTACTTTATCAAAACTATTTTCTTAGTCCATTTTCCTGCTACTGATATAGAAAAGCACAGATTGGTAAGTTACAAGTAATAGCTTCTTTGGTTCACAGTTCTGAAGGCTAGATAATACAGAGTTCAGTAGAGGGAACTATTCAGAACATTCATGCTATCTCATTACAACTTTCACTGAAGACAGACATGAGTGAGCATGTCAGAAAGACACTAGATACCTCCTTTTGTGAGAGGAGACCTCTATTAATAACAAGTTTTCACCTGCTATTATGGAATCAATCCATTCATGATACAGAGTCCTGGATGCATACCACTGCTGAAAGATCTCACATCTTCCAAGGGAAAGTAAATTTCAGTATCTGTTTTTGGAAGGAATATTAATTTCAGCAGTAGCTGGCAAAAAAGGTATCGAGTGTAAAGAACACATATAAAACTTCCAATTTATATAAAGTCAATGTAATCATGCTCTTTCTTTAAGAAACCAATGCTAATATAATATTTTAAATAAAAATAAACTGTTTTGGTACTCTATTCCTGTAATAGGATGATTTTATATGATTAATGAATTTAACTTTTATTATATAGACTCAAATATGTATTTTCATTTAAAAATCAAATGTGGTACTGGAAAGATGGCTCAACAGTTAAGAGCACTGGATGTTCTTGTGGAGGACCTGTGTTCAATTTCAGCACCCGCATGGTGGCAAACAAGGATCTGTAACTCCAGTTTCAGGGAAATCTGATGCCCTCTTCTGATCTCCATGGGCGTTGCATGACAGAGGTGAACACATACACGTAAAATAAAAATATACATACACATAAAATAAAAATAATAAATTAAAAAATTTTTAAATGATAAACTGTAAAATAAAAATCAAATGTAAATTGAGCAGAAATAAATTTTTGACTCACATGTTTGCAACTAAATAAGGAAACTGGTAACATGTTTAAACATTAATAATAATATCTAACATAAATTTATATGTATATAAACATAAATAACATTTTTAACTTTAAAAATTCACATTATCTCCAATTCCAAGCAAACTGTCAAATGCACCAATAGCATATTTGTGTTTTTCAAAATGTCTTGCTTCCTGGTATCTTAAGAATGAGGATAAAAATGTTTTCCAATTTCATGTTTTTTTATTTAAAATTGTATTCTAAAAATTATTTTATGTTATCTTAGTCTTTGAGAATTCCATACTTGTATACAATGAAATTCGAACATGTATATCCTTCATTTTTCATTGCCAAATTTCTTCAACCCCCCCAACTTTCCTTCTTATCTTCATGTTTTTACCTTATTTTAGTTTGGAGTTATTACTCTCTGAAAATTCAGTAAGTTCAATTACTGCTACCTATATGTGCATGAGCATGGACCATCACAACCCCCATAAGCATGACCAACCTACCAGCAACCACACGCATAAAGAAAACTGACTTCCTTGGCAACTGTCACCTGCCAATAGTTTCTCTGTTGTGGGTGGAGGCTCTTGAGGTTGTCCCAGCTCTCATGCTAGAATGTTGACTTGCTTGATCTTGCTTGATCTTGTACAGGCAGTTACATCTATGAGTTTGTGAGTTGCATGGGTCCTGTCTTGTCTGAGAGGCACTGTTTCATTCCAATCCTCCCCAACTTCTGGCTCTTAGAATCTTTTTTGCCCCTTCTTCTGAGGTGTTCCCTGAAACTTAGGGGGATGAGTATAATACTGATATCCTATCTGTGGCTAAGCATTCAGTAAACTTAGTATTTCTACTTGTGAGTTTCAGTGTATCCAATGCAAAGGAAACTTCTCTGAGCATTGAGATCCATACAAGTCTATCCATAAAGTTGTACCTCTTTAGAGGGCAATTTGATACTATGTCCATTTAGCAAAGTAATATGAGAAGGCTTACCCCTGGGGCCTGTGACCTCCACAGCTGTGGGTTCTTAGTCAGTTTATGTTATCAGGCATTCATTTCCTCTTGTTGAACAGGCCTGAAAAAATCAATCATAAATTTTTTGGTTAACACAATAGCATTTATGCCACTGTTACACCTATGGGCATATCTTGCCAAGCTGGTCATTGTTGCAGTTCACAGAGTTAGTTCACAGAGTTCACAGAGTTAGTTCACAGAGTTCACAGTTAGGTAAGACTGTTGATGACTTTCTCTCCCAGCAGCCTATATGTCACATTCTAGTTATTACAAAAGCTAGTCAGTCAGCAGGGAAGAAGCTTCCTGCCAATACCAGCTTGTTTTCTTCATGTCGTGTGACCAAACTGTACAGTGTTTTTAGCACGAGGGTATTACCATCAAACTCTGGAGGGTAACAAAGAGGAGTAGCAATAGCCTGTATTGTTTTGGGGGCTTCCCAGACACTCCTGACCAACAGATGGAGGGTTGGTACCCCACAACTGGCACTGAAATTTTGTCAACATATAGCTTCTGAAATGAGCATAATCCCTGTGTAGGTTAAGTTCAATTGTACTCTTTCACATATATCCCATATATGGGCATATATGAAGGGTAATATTAATAGCATTTTGTTAAGCTTCTGAATTATTAGGTATCCTAGTTACATTTTTGTTGATGTGACAAACATACGACCAAAGCAACTTTGGGAGGAAAGAGCATATTTCTTCACACAATCCAAGTCACAGTCCATTTTTGAGAAATATCTGGCAGGAACTCAAAGCAAAAACCTAGAAGCAGGAACCATGCAGGACTGTTGTTTACACACTCTCCCTGGTTTACACACAGACTCATTATCAACTATCTGTTTTAATAATCCCAGGTCTCTCTATGGTTCCACTCATATTAATCATCAATTAGGACAAAATTTTATAAACATAGACAAAGCTAAGAGTTTCTATATGACTTTTAAAAAACATTCTTAATATTAATTACGCCTCACTCACCCCTTCTGCCCCGTTCTCCCATCCCCTGGTTGAAGGTTAGGGGAGTAGGTCCTGAAAGAGTTAGGTGGCAGAGTTGGGAGGGAATATGATCAAAATACATTGCATGCTGACACCATTGTATGTGTGTACGAAATTCTCTAAGAATTAATAAAATAACATATTTTAAATTTCTCCAAAACTTATGTTTCACTCTTATCACCTAAGCTGGTGCTCCTTGTCTGCCAGCAGCATGTGAACTGATGCTGACTGTTGAATGGTCTCTGATTAGCACTGCAGATGCTACAAACCCCTACCTGACTTATTTCAGAAGTGACATTTATATTCTATTGAAAATCAGAGAAGAAAAGGAAAAACAAAAAAAAGTTATTTCTTTTCAGGGGTCTTTTGTAATAAGGCTAGCTTGGTCAGTAAAATTAATTGTTAGAGACCTTTAGCTTAATACTAAAGGTGTATTACTTTAATGATATATAGGCGAATGACTTTCGTCTGGTGTATACACCAACATAATCATTCCTATAAACAAAATATTCAAAAAATGAAACTGCATTTGTACATAATAGTGACAGATTGTTTTCTGTCTGTTAGGTATTATAGGTATACTAATATACAGATGATTCAAATTATTGAAGGAGGATGTTCATGGCTTATGTGCAAGTTTTGTATAAGGTACTTCAGTGTGTTCATTTTGGGGTATCTGTAGTTGTTCCTGGAACCAATATGCCATAGGAACTAAGCACAAACTGTAGTGCATTTGCCACACACCTCAAAGTTCCCAGTTCAGAGGAGGCAATCATTGAATTCTTTTTCTAACTTCTGTCATGTCTTTCTTAGTTTCACTTGTTTTGAGCATCATGTGAATATGATCTGATACCATCCATATTTTCCTATATGATTCTGAGATTTCTTTCTCTTGTGTATATGTAAATAATTGGTATATTTTAGTGATAAATGATATTTCATTACTCTATGTCCTATTTTTGTCTTGTCAATTATTGGGTATTATAAAGTTGCTCAATGTAATTTTAGTTATACAGATGGTTCCTTTCCTTTCTCCCCCGTCCCCCCACCTGTGCCATCCTCTTCATGCCTTCCTCTCTTTTCTTCTCTCTCCTTTTGCCTAGCTCTCCCCTCTTTTCCTCTCTTCTGCCTTTCTCTTCCTCCTCTTGTTCCTCTTGTTCCTCTTCACTTCTTTTAAGCTGATCTATAGGAAGGAATAAAGTATATGGACTGTTGTTTCATGTAACTGTTTCTTCTAGATAATCATTATTTTACTGAATACATTTTTATATCTTTCAGAATATTTTTCTTTCACTTGCCATTTTTAATGATTTTCTCTCCATCTTATTCTTTTGTAAATGGAAGATATTATCTTTATTTTAGTAATTCCTTATTTTACTATTTCACTTCGTCTGAGCACTTTAACTGAGTTTCAAAAATCGTAATATACTGTGTGTTATATTTAGCCTGATCTTTAAACTTTTCTGTTGTAATTTCTTTGATTTCCTGTTGATTTGGATCTAGGTTGCTCAATTTCCAATTACAGGAAGTTTCTCAGTACTTTATTCCTTTTGACCTTTAATTAAAATTCATTGTTTTCAGAGACTTGCTCCATATGATTTTAATCTTTTTAATATTTGAAGACATGTTCTATGGGTCATGTACCTATGTGTACCTACAAAGGTGTGCTCTGTATCTGTTCTGCAGAGTTCTTTGGCCAGCTTCCCCAGTCAGTTGATAAGGAAGCATCACACATTCATCCTCTTATTCTCACAGAGATGAGTGTACTAAAATTCTCTGAGCTTATAGATTCATTTACCCTTTTATTTCTGCCAATGTTTCCTTCATGCATATTGAAGCTGCTATTAGTTATTGCACAATTTGGGGTACCAAAATCTTTCTGATGTAGAAAAATTATTATTATGAACAGACATAATTTCTGTTGACTCCTGTCTTGAAATTTATTTGTACAACAACTATCCAAAACTCCAGTTCCAGGGGATCCGGCAGCCTCTTCTGTCCTCCATGGGCAATGCACGACACAGGTGCACTTACCTACATGCAGGCAATACATGCATGCACAGAAAATAAGAATAATAAATAAAATATTAAAAACAACAACAAAAAAAACCCACTCAAAATTACTGTAGGTCATTTTGCCTCTTAAAGTAAGACACCATATGTCCATAGTTTTGGCCTGTGCTGAAACGGGAGAAAGAGGGTCCCCTAGAGGGCTCTTAGTCTCATTCATTAAAAAATTGAAGAATGGACCCAAATGGCAGAAAGCAGTCAGACTTACAGAGACCTACATGACTGTGTCTGGTCAGAAGTTCTGTGGAGCTCTGCATTACAGGGCAGGATTCAAGGCAGGAAAAATTCACTACCTCATTAGCATAGTATTCTGTCCATCTACTTAGCATCACTTCAGGTGAACCTGCCTTCCTAGGGGTGGTTCTATCACCAGATGATTGACCAGTGAGATTGGAAAGGTGGGTCCTCCAACAGATAGACTAGGAATTTTACAGTCTTTACCAGTAAAAATTATGGTGCTTTTTGCTACTCTTAACATTCCCCCTCTGAAGAGGTAACCCTAAATCTTTTAGGATTAGATAAGAGCTCCCAAATACTTCGGCACTTTTGGCCTTTGGAACACAGTATGTGAAGGTGCTTTGCAGACAAGGATAGACTGGCCCCATTTACAGCAGCCTTCAGTTGCAATAGTTCCTCAGCTAAGGGTGGGGACTTATGGTCACCTCAACCTTCCATGTTTGATTTTATCTGAATTGAGCTGGCAAAGGTCTGTGCATGCTGTCACAGCTTCTGTGAGATCATATGTACAACTGCCTTGTTGTTGTCTGGGAAACATTGTTTCTTTCTAGTCATCTACTGTCTTTAAATCTTACAGTCATTCTGCCACTATTCTGCAATGATTCTTGAGCCTTGTGAAGAGGGAGTTGTGTTTATTTGCAATGTTTCAAGTTTACTTGGGATTGAATTCTCTGGTTTTCTTTCTTTTGTTGAGCAACACAAAACCATTATAAAGGTATGGTCAACTGATTCAAATAGAAAGTTAGATGCTGAGTTGTTTTATAGTTATTATAATTTTAGACATTCCATTGATTAAGGCACATAGAGTTCAAGAAGACCTCTCTCTTTCCTCTTAATTTCTTGTACTGTTATAATTTTTTTCACTTTGGGAGTTTATTGATTAGTAATTTATTTTCAGCTTTACTCAAACCCTAACCACAATTGTTATGGAACTTTTAAAAGCTGGTGCCTTGTTGAAGGAAGTACGCCACTGGAGACAGGCTTTGAGGTTTTATAGACTCATCCTACTTCTTCTTCTTTCAGCTTTTTTGTGTGTAAATGAAATGTGATCTGTCTTCTTCCTGTTCCTGCTGACATGCTTCGCCTCCTATGATGAACTCTATCCTTCTGGAATTGTAAGCTAACATAAAATTTTTCTTCAAGTTGTTTGTGGTCATGGTATTTTATCACAGCAAAAGAAAGCAAATTAGAACAAAAATTTGGTACCAGATAAAATGGAATGTTGCTGTGATAAACCTAACCTGGTGATTTCTATGTCTTTGGACTATTATGTGGAAGACTTTGGAACTTTGGGTCAGAAAGGTTTGTGAATGCCTTAAGCAGAGCTTAATGGAGTATTCTAATGGAACCTAGGAAGACAATAATGCTGAGAAAAATATAGACAGTGGACATTGCTCATGTGGATTTAGAGGAGAACAATGACTCTATTAGCAACTGAGCTTGAGGCTACTCATGTGGTATTTTGGCACAGAATATGTCTGCACTCTGCCCGTGCCCTGACAATTTATATGAGGTTGAATTAAAAAGTTACAGACTAATTTCTTTGGTGGAAGAAATTCAAGAATATTGAGTCTATGACATGGTTATCATTGAATACTTTTAAGCTTGTCTACAGTGAAAAAGCAAAAAATGGGGCAGAAAGAAATTTTACTATGTACAATTTCAGAGACAAAGAACACTAGAATGCTTAAGATTGAAGTCAAGTCATGTTCTTTAAAGGAGGCTATAATTATTGAAGAGGTTAGCATCACTAAAGAGAACTCTCTGGCTCTACACATGAATAGGAAAGTTGCCCAGGGGGTAAGATCCCACTCAGCCAAAGTAATCGAAGCTTGTCATTGGCTTCAGAATATAAAAATTGCTGCAGTGTGCTCCAGGGATGTCAGACATCATTTCAAGTGGTTGCAGAACCTGACCATGTCATCCACTTGGTTGTGGAGACAGGAAGATACAAGATTGAAAGTGACATATAGTCTTCCTCTGTGGTTTCAGAAAGCCACCAAGGCTGGGCAATGTGTGCCCGGGTGAGAGTCACTGCAAGGAGGCTCTGCGAGTCTACTACACAAGGAGGTGTGATGGAGAAGCCTGGCTTGTGGTGGAGGCTATGAGAGTTTGGAAATTTCGAGAGTCCTGAGACAGCTGCAAAGGAACTGCATATAGCCAGTGTAACCAGTCCAAGAGACATGTATGCTTCAGGAATGGTGAAGCCATATAATCCATTTAGAACTGAAGCCTCGGATACCTGATATGGATGTATAGGATTTGTTGTTTGCCCTGCTGGGTTTTGCTTTAGATTTGGTCCAATTTTCTCACTATGCCCCCATTCCTCTGTTTTGTAATGTAAATGTATATTCCATACCATTGTGCATTGGAACTACATCATTTGCTTAGATTTTATAGGGGTTTACAGTTACGATATTGCCTTGTGCTCAAGAAGACACTTTGGAATTTGGACAGTGTTGAGACTGTTAAAGACTATGGGGACTTTTGAAGTTAGACTGAATGACCTTTGCATCATGAGATGGCTGTGAGCCTATTGGGCACCAGAGGTAGAATGTCAGGATTTGAATGAGAAATTTACCCCATAAGCTCATATAGTTGAAAACTTGGTCCCCAGTTGGTGATGCTGTGTAGGGAGGTTAATGAACTTTTGGGAGGTGGAGGATTACTGAATGAGTACACCACTGGGAACATGCTTTGAGGTTTTATAACTTGGCCGCCTTTCTGTTATCACTCTGTGCCCTTTGTGTAGACGAAAATGTGGTCACCCAGCATTCTTCCACTGCCAAGCTTTTCCTGCCTTCTGGTGTGCCTTCCCACCGACATGGACTCTATCCTTCTGGGACTGTAAGTTAAAATAAACACTTTTCTCCCGTAAGTTGCTTTTATCACAGCAAGAGAAAAGTAACTAATGCACATGGTAAAATGCTGCCATTCTTCTGCCCAGCCTCAGCTTGCTCAGGAAAACTCCTCTTGCGTGGAGAACTAATGTAGACTTAAATCCCATGCACCATCCTGTTTGTTTTTAGGGTTTCCATTTATTTTTTTTCTATTATTTCTTCTGACTCTCTTGTACCAAACCTCAACTGCCATGTGTAGACACAAAAACTGCCTTCACAGTTTGTCTAGGAAAAGAAATTACATCCAGTTTTAATTTACTTATTTGGTAATTACTTATCAAAAGCTCTTAGGTGGCTTTAACAAAATATGATAATTTGCCTTTTCTTTAATTTTTATAATAACAGAAATAAATGTCTTTTCATCCATCTATATCCTAACCAGGTAGAACTATTGTGTTACTTCTTGAACTGACTCCCCACTTGCTTTTATTCTCCTTTCATGCTCCTGTTGTTTCAGTGCTCCTAATCATAGCTCCCATTTTCTTATGACATTATTGAGACCCTCATCTAATTCTTGGATACATAGGTATCTTTTTCAAACTTGCTTTCTTAAATTGCTCATTTCTTCATACTATGCTAAAATATTTTCTTTAATATCTAATTTCCTTTCAAAATCTTTGAACTGTTTCTTAAGATTTTGCATATAATCTATTCAGATCTCTCTGTTTTATACCATATAATAAGAGCTGACTTCTGATAATGTTCTGGACACGACAGGGATGTATCATCCATAAACTCTCAATAGCTACAAATGCCTGTATAAGACTTGCACAAGACCACACTAGTTAGCATTGCAGCATGGCTGGGAGAAGGACTCAAGTTTAGGAGATAAAGGGAGTTGATTGGTGCTGAGGGAGGGAGAGTGAGTTTTCTTGTGGGATGAGTGCTGTGATAGGTTGCTCATGTCCAAATTGTCATCCCTACCCCCATGTACATATAGACAACAATAATTGGGCTCAATATGGCATGAAGAAGTCATGAATTTGAGAAGGGGAAGTGGTTCGAAACATGGGAGGAGCTGGAGGGTTTGTTATCAAAACTCATTGTATTCATACATGAAGTTCTAAAAGAAAATAAAAAAAGAATTGATTTCTGAAATGAATCCCCATCTATAATTCTAATATGAAACTTGTCATCAACTATTCACTTCCTGATATTACATCTTTATGTTCCAGTGAATGTAATAAGATGTTATATATATGAACCAACTGAATAAGAATTTAAGACACCTGTAGAACTACTTGTCTTACTCTGCTGCTCATAAAATAACTTACATCCTTCTAAAAGCAAGTGGTCAGGCTGGTCCCAGTGGCACAAGCCTTTACTCCTAGCACTTGGGTTGCAGGGGCAGGAGAATCTCTCTGAGATGAAAACCAGCCTGTTCCAAATATAGAGTTCCAGGTAAACTAGTGTACAGGGATACCCTGTCTCAAACAAACAAAAACAAAAATAAAAATAAAAAATGAAAGAAAGTAGAATATTCATAAAACTTTGCATGTTTTGGTTCATGTTTGAGTCAGTTCCACTTCTAGTATGTCAATTATAGGTGAATTTGTAAATTTTAAAATGCTGATGCAGAAACACACACACACACACACGTATATGTACACACACTGGAACTACTGTTGAAAATCATGAATGCCTCTGTTCCTTAAAGATATATAGGTTCAAATGATGTTTTATGGTTGGAGTTGTAGATACTTTTTAAACCTAGTCGACATTGCACACATTGCATCTCATGGCCACAAGTCTTACAAATGAGAATGGGGCCTATGGTAGAGAAATTACCAACTTGGGGCTATAATTCCCTCTATTTTTGGTTTGGGTACTGTTCTGTATCTTTCTAGATATAAACTTGCTCTCTTAAACATGTAAGAATAAGAATGCTTATAAAAACAAATTTATTTATGACATATAAAAACATACACTCAGCAAACAGAGAAAGTATTTCAAAATATTTCAATAAAAGCTACACAGTTGGTTAGCTATTTTGTTGAAAAATTTGACAGGCAGTAGCAAACATAAATCTGTCTCTTTCACAATCCTATACATCTTGCTGAGCATTAAATTTATACATGGGTGCTAGTCTATCATTTACATTTGTTTTGGTAGTAAAACCATGAATTAAGCCATATTCTGCCAAAGAAATCTCACAGCTATGTGACAGTGTGGCTGGGACACTAGAATAATTAATGAGTGACACTGAGAACAAAAACTGCATCATATTGTAGATAATGTATGAATAACTCCCCTGACATCATCTGTGTGTCAGCAGGTGCAAGTATTATATTTTAGGGTTATAGAAGTTCATAAGAGTGATTTATTGATTTTTTATAGAGCAATATCAAATGCCATGGCCTTTCTAAGTACTCACTTGTGTGCACAAAACCATACACACAGACACATGCATATACACAAACACACAATAAAAATAAAATAAATCTTTAAAAAGATCCAAAGTAAAAATCACATAAAGGCAACTGTTCTGAATTACAGATGGATAGATGTCATCAAATTGCAATTCTTTAGTGACTCCATGGAAAATGCTTCAACTGATCCGCTATAACAATAAAGTTAAACACAGATGAATACATCTCCCCTCCCAAAAGCATAAAGTCAATGAGTACATAAATAGCATGAAATCAAGGGAAAATATATAAAAATTTTGAATAGATCAATTAATAAAATCCAAATGAACTCTACTTGTGTGTTTTACATTTTAGTAAACCTTTCAAAGGATAAGAAATTTTTAATTACTTCTTATTCTTAATTACTTCAATAATAACATAAAATACGTTACTATAGTGGCCATAGCAGACTTTGGTATCTGGAGAGATTAACTGAATTTCCCTTTCCTTTTGGGCCCAAGGCAAAAGCTGTCATTCAAATTCTAAATTGTGCAATAACCAGAGTATGATTTCAGCACTTTGAAAAAGGAGAACACAATTCACAAAACACAGTCCCAAGTGAAACGTACTACCTTCCTGTTACAGGCAGAGACAGTGCTAACTGGTGAAAAGCAGGCTGTTGGAAATGAAGACCGAGAAGTGAACTTATGAGCTTCTACCACGTAAACCAGACAGGTAGAGGCTGTGCTATGCAGTGACAGCATCAATCCAATCATCTACAGTGGCAAGCTCCCAGATCATTGTGGGGTTGTCTAGCTGTAACAGAAATACTGTGGCTGGGTTTTGTTTAAATGGCCCTAGTCCATGGAATAAAAATCTCCTAAGAACATAGAACTTTTTGGTTGTCTCAGAAAAATCATCTGTGCATAATGCTTTGGGAAGGAAGATATGAACTTGTGCTGAATCTTTCATTTCATACATGAGTTATATTGTCCACTTAGATATTTTCCTGTATCTCCATTTTAGTCTTTTAGTTAATGATTTTATTGACTACCTTCAGGTGAGCTCTTAAACATCTTTGTTAGCTATCAAATAGAATTAGGTGCAGAGCACATGTTCGGCTGTTATAAAAATCTGCATAGCTTCCTGTTCAGTTCCAGCTCCATTACTCCAAGTCCTGTGTCTAAATTATGTCCTGTTTTCAGCAACAAGAAATGACTTACCTTCAAGTTCTGGGAGGTAATCAAGGGCTAAGGGCCTGTGTTATTTTGAAAGTCTGTTGTACTACCCTGACCAACAACTCAAAGGGAAGATTCTCTTGTCTGGCACTGTGTTTCATTTTATAGTCTCATGCACTCATGTTTAGATATAATATTTGTATTTTTTTAGTAGTTTTTAGTTTTAGAGACAACTGTGCAAGCTGATAAGGGAGAAAATCATTCAATGATCCAACCCCAGATTTAAAGCCTAATAACCACAGCAATGACCAGCACAACAAACTATAGCAGTACAGTAGCGACACTTTTATCTTGGATATAATCAACAACTATCTAATTGAACTTAAAGTTTTCTCAGTGGGAAAGAACTCATGTATGACACTATGAACATAACCAAATATACATGGCTGGAGAGGTCATAGATCCTAGAGAAAACTCTATCCCTGTCATACACCTCGACAAATGTAGTTTCTTTCTGTATGTTAATATGAATCCTTGTATTTACAGACATATATAACATTCACCAGTCATCAAAGAATCCTCTTTGTTGCAACAGATGGAGGCAATTACAGAGTTCCACAATTGGTCAAAAACAGAGAATATGTGTCTGAGAGATGCTTAGCCCTAAATGAAATATCTACAGTGGAACCTCACCCAAGGTTCATGGAAAATAGTGGAACAGGTGGTAGAGAGAATACTAATGCATCTGTTAACTCTCACCAGCAAAGCTTCCTCATGCAACAGAGTGTGATCTACACAGATTATCATAATTGGCCAAGGTCTAGAAATAAGAGACCGCAGTGTGTGCTCCCTGGATAGGACTCCTGAATTAAGCCTTACCCACCCATGGCTCAGGAACCATCGTGGAAGTGGGAGTGGAAAGATTGTAAGAGCCAGGGTTGGTGCATTAACATAAGGAAACAGAGTCTTCCAGACCTCTGGGAACTTGCTCATATGAACTTGCAACAATGGTGACAGCATGCACAAGACCCTTGCAGACTAATCAGACAAAAACCAATAACCAATCTGAGAAATGGGGAAATGGGCATCAGGCCCAAATGTTAGCTGAGGAACTATTGGCAACTCATCACTGCTCAGTGAAGGCGACTTGATATTCTTTATGGGAGTGTCTCTAGATAGGCTGACTAGACTCCAGTGCTTGAACTTGTACTGAAGGACATCTCGATAAAAAACCTTGACCTGATAGGCCTTAACATAAATGACAAAATGCATGAAATCCAGTGGTGGGGAGAGCTCTGAGGGTGTGCAGATGGGGGAAGGAGTCTAAATACGATTAAGATTTACTGTGTGAAATGCACAAAAATTCAATAAAAATACACATTAAAAATCTGCATAGTGTTTAATTGGTTAATAGGTTTCAGACAATGAATTATAATATCTGTACTTGAAAGTTTATAGGTTAGGCTTCATTATTTTTATTTTTATAAATTTGTACAAATATTTTATTTACTATTATGTATGCGTGTATTGCCTACATGTATGTAGGTGCACCTGTGTTGTGCAATGCCTGCAGAGATCAGAAGAAGGCACTGGGTCTCCTGAAACTGGAGTTACAGATAGTTTTTAGCTGCTGTATGGGTGCTGGGATTCAAACCCTGATCCTCTGCAAAAGTAGCCAGTGCTTTTAACCATTGAGCCATCTCTCCAGCCCCATGATTTTTTTTTTAATTTTTGAAAATTTCATACTTGAGTAATATGTGTGTCATTTTCAACTGGTCCCCCCTCCAAACTCCTCCCATGTCTCCTCCACTTCCTCTGTTTCTTTTCATCTTAGATTATTATTGTTACATATTCATATGTTTATAAGTGTACATATATACATCTTCATACTTAAATAATTTGATACAAATTATGAAAACGATTACCATGCAAAGTATTCACAATGCCAGAACTTCTTTTTTAATTATAAACTACCTATGTGTTACCATCACTAAATTTTAAATGAGATCAAGTTATTGTTGTGTTTTTATTTCTAACACAATTGTAATCATTTGTAGTTTTTACACCTATGAAATTAAAAACTTGCCCATGTATTCTTCAGTGAGTAGAAAACAGAAAATGTTTCCCATGGAAGTGTCTGGAATTCAGGAGAAGGTCTCCATAGTGCCCCAGGCCTTCAGTGTGCTCTCTCTGGAGTTCAGCATTCTGACACTGCTGCAAATGCAGGAAAAATACTCATTGTGCAGGACACACAGAAAGACACTGTTCCGGCCTCTCAGGAGTCAGACTTTTGTATCTTTCATATCCCAGCAAATAACCTCCCAATGTGCAGAGCACCCTGATGAGCAAACTTATTACTAATATATTCTTTTCAGCCTCATTTTACTGAAACTTCCTATGGTGATAAGCAAGATCCAGCTTTTACCCACTCTGAAGACCTGATTGCTTAAATTTCAGCAATTTTTAGAAGCACTTGACATCATTTTAGTATTTCAACCATGTTAATAATATTTATAACACAGAAATCAGTAAGTGCTCCACACCACGGCTCTCCCTTCCTCCCCAGCAGGTTTTCCAACACTTACAAAGAGAGCACTGATTGTTCATCGGTGTGCTGCTAGCTTTGCCTGGAAAGTCTTTAACTTGCTTGAGACATTTTTTTCCGGGATATGATTTCTTCTCTCTGCTTGTGCTTTGGCGATTCCGTGGGGAAGCATCCTCTCTTGCACCTTCCTCAGAATCTATCGGGAGGATTTTGTCCTCTGTCCATCTTATGCTCACTGTGTTCACATTCCAAGTGTGATCATCAAGCGTCTACTTCCTTTAACTGACTGTACCACTTTCCTCAGCTTTAAAATTAACCATTGAATGTTTGTTTGTTTGTTTTCTGAGCAACACCACGTTTGTTTTTACCGACACCAAAACTGAACCCTGGACTGGAGAAATGGGTAAAAACTGATACTGCTTTTAGAGCAACCCAGTTCAGTTTCCCAAACCCACATTGGATGGCTTACAACTGCCTGTAACTCCAGATCCACGGGCACCTGTACTCGTGTGTAACCAATACCCACTTCTGGCGTCGACGGGCACCTGTAGTCATGTACAAATACTCATACATATATACATTTATACCTAATCCAAAAATCAAATCTTTAAAAAACTGAATTCCTGTTCAGTACCTATGATTTCTCCTACATCACTGATGGGGGAGAGGGGGTTTCCTTCCTACAGTTGACTCTAACTTGATAGCTTTTTCTATCAGTGCAGGAACAAGTCTCCTCATGTTCTTATGTTCATAACTTACCATCTCTGTCCTCACTATCCATATACAGGACCAGACACATATGTTTATTATCTTTAGGGCAGAATTAGTAACATATAGGAAGATGGTTTTGTCACAGTAAAATATCTAGTTTTGATGAATATGTGAGTAATTTGTCTCAAGATGACCCTTGAAACATGGACTCTCAGAGCAATGTGTAAATAGCTGTTAAAATGTCCTTAGCTACCTCAGGTGGCATAGGAGCTGCAGATATTCGTTCATACTCTTTCATGTTGTAGTTAGGGTCTAGACACCAGAGCTATAGCTCGAGGAACAACATCCTAGTGGCATGCTCCTTTCTTCCCTTTCTGATTTCTACCTGTGGTGGTATCACAGTTTGGGTCACTCTTCTCATACTGTATCCATGGGATAAATTTCTTCCACTGACTGGGATTATGTTGTAACCTTGACAGCATCTCCCGAAATTACTTGATTCCCAGAGAAAATCTTAAAATATTATGCCTCCTCTTTGTACTGTGAGCCAAAACCCTTGGCAGCTGTCAAGTGGCACATGATCTCTCAGATTTATGGGAGAGTGTGACTTTAACTACCTGTCACCCACTCTGTGTTCTCCACGATCTTGTTTCCACCTTTTTTCTCCATCGTTCTGTCTTTCCTTCCATCTTCCTTCTTTCCTTCCTTCCACCTATGAATAAGTTGAATTATAGTAAGAGGTTTATGGGTCCCAGTATGTCAGCTTCCTGTTTTTCCCCTTTATGAACTTTAAATAGAAGAGCTGCTTGAATTGGCAATCTTTATTGAAATATTCTGAGGTGTTTTCTCCATCTGATGAGAGGATGTTTTTATATTTTATATAAATAAATCTGCATTAGAATTCTTTGTGTAAGACTGTGACTTTTTCTCTAGGATGCCCCAGAACATGAATCAAACCAGAAAAAGGAGCATCACTAACAATTGATAATTGCTCTAACTCATACTGCGCTTCACTGCCTCACATCCTGTCTTTGTTACCACTAGCAGAGTGCACTCTGAAAACACCAACACTTTCAGATTCTGTTAGTCTATATAAATAATCCCTTACTGACTCTCATACCTTTCTGACACGATGTACTACAGCTATATGACAATGTATTTTCTCCTAAACTGTAACATTTGATGTCCCCACCCTTATAAATGCATTTCATCTCCAACTGACTTATTATTATAGGATATTTTGCCATCCTGGAATCCCTAGTTTGTATTTTGGTAAAAGTAAATTTGGCATTTATAAAGAATCTGCAGTATTAGAAAATAAATATTGATTAAAATACATTTGAGTGGTTTTTTTTATAAGACTAAAACTTTATGATCAAAGAAAAAGTATCAAGCTTTTATTTGACCCCCTAAAATGAAAATGTCCTTCTATCTCTAGACTTTGTGGCCATGATATTTACACACTGAAGAGCTCATTTGAAAAAAGTGCTCATTTTTTTCTGATTTCTTAAAATATTTTTATTCCAGAATTTCATACAGTATATTTTCATCATATCATATCACTTCCCATCTGCACTTCCATCTTATATCCCCTTCCTGACTTCATGTCCTCTATTGTCATTTGTCTTTCCTTTAAGGCCCATTGAGTCTAATCTGTTTGTGGTTCTATGTTTTGATTCTGTTCGACCTACCAGGTGATATCCCAGTAAAGAAAACTGATTCTCCCTCTCCCAGTACCTATCAATTGCCAATAGATCTTCAGCTATGGCTGGATCTTCTTGCCCACCTTCCCCATCCATATTGGGTTTTTGTCTGGCTTTGGTTTGCACAAATGTTGTGAGTTAATATATTCAACTGTCCTGTCATGTTCAGACAACACAGTTTCCTTGTATTCATCTCTGATTGCTGGCTTACAATCTTTCCACTCTCCTCCTCCCCAGTGAACTCTGATTCTTGGAGTAGAGTGACATACACAGGGTTTCCATTTAGGACTGAGAACTACATAGTCTCTTATTCTCTGTGTGTTGACCAGTTGTGAATCTCTCTGTTAATCAACATCTGCTAAAAGAAAAATAAAAAGATGAAAGATGCCCTAATTATGTATATAAAAATTTGTCATTAGGAGTCAGTTTAAGACTACATTTATTTATCAGAATAATAGTAGTAGGTGTTCCTCTATAGCCTAACTACTGGTTCTTTCCTTGATAACAATGTCAGTTATGGACTCTATATTGTAAAGTGAGCATTACACCCAATCAGGAGGTGTTAGTCACTCCTACAATGTTTGTGCCATTCTTCCACCAGTGGGAATATTTTGTCAACCCCATTGTTATTTTAGCTCTCAAGGTTCATAGATGAGTAAGTTTGTATCTTCAGCATAGGGTCTCACAGTCAAGTTCTGGTGGGTAACCAAGTGCAACAGCAATAACTAGAACTATTTGAGAGTCTATGTGTCCTCCCTGGTCAACAACTCTGAAAGAGGAAGTCTGTTTCTGTCAAGGGCTTTTCATTTGCTAGGCTGTGGTATCTGTTAGGGCCACTGAACCTGTGTTATATGGCAACTACATTTAAAATCTTTTCATATTGTTTAAGTATATATTGGCAAAGCTTCCACAGTAGGTTTCCTTATGAGATTTTCAAAAGTCCTTTAGTGTTAGTTATCTCTCTGTGTACTTCCCCTTCTTTACCCTCCCATTCCTCACCCTGGTAAATCCTTCCTATCCCATTGTCCTAGTTGCTTTCTATAGCTCTGAAACACACTGACCAAAACCAATGTGGGGAGGAAAGGATTTATTTTAACTTATAACTCATAATCCATTATCAAGGAAGGCCAAGACAGAAACTCAGAACAGAAATCTAGAGGCAGGAACTGAAGCATAGACCATGGAGGTATGTAGCTTAGTGGTTTGCTCAGCTACACTTTCTATATAGCCCAAGCCCAGGCCTACCTGCCCAGAGATGGAATCATCCACATTGAGCTGGACCCTCCTACACCAACCAGCAATTGAGAAAATGCCCCACAGATATACCTATAGGTCAATCCAATGGAGGCTATTCCTCACCTGAGGTTACCTCTTCCCAGGCAGGTCAAATTGACAACTGAAGCTAACCAACACACCAATTATAACACTTCGCCAGTTATATTATTTTATTCTACCCTCCCTCCTATGATCCACCCAAACATAGTCCCTGTTAGTTTATTGACTTCTAAGAATTTTCCAATTGATACACACCTATCTAAAGATTCAAAGCTAGCATTTTCCTATGATAGAGAATATGCAACATTTGTCTTTCTGTGTTTGGGTTACCTCACTTTAACATATGGGGATCATACAAATTTATTGGGCTCAGTGTGGCATTTTAATAATGTACCAAATGGGTAATGATCAAATGAGGGCTATTGGCTCATCTGTCTTCTCAAATGTTTGTCATTTGTGTTGGAGGCTTTCCACAGCCTCCCAACCATCAGTGCCAAGATATTCAGTTATCGTTGACCAAAGTTATCAAACTATATATAATATCAGATTTTGTTTTTCATATATAGTTGCCCAGTATACTATCTTCCTCTATTCTCACCCATCCTTGTCAGACTTTTGTAAACACTGTCCTATTTGATTTAATGAACACCCAGATTTTAATTTTTTATTTATTATTTTTATTTTATGTATATGCGTGTATTGCCCATGTGTAAGTAAGTACACCCGTGATGTGTAATACCCGCAGAGGACAAAAGAGGCTGTCAGATCCCCTGGAACTGGAGTTATGGTCAGTTGTTAGCTGCCATGTGGGTGCTGGGATTTGAACCTGGGTCTTCTGCAAGAACAGTGTTCTTACCTGCTGATCTCTCCAGCCCCCCACATTTAAACTTTCACAGATGTGAGAACACGAACTATTCAGAGTTGTTATTGTTGTTGCAAATAACAGTATTTCACTTTTTATGTCTGACTAGTACATGTGTGTGTGTGTGTGTGTGTGATTCTGCAATAAATACACAGATGAAGATGTTACTTTAATACAGACTTCAGTTTCTCCAGCTTTATTATATACGCAACTGTAGGATCGATAGTAACTGTGGTTTTATTTCTAGATTGTTTGAGAAACCTCCATACTGTTTTCCTTAATAATATACTAGTTCGTATTTTTGCTAATAGTGTAAATAATCTCCTTTTTGCTATATCTTTCCAGACAATCATGGTTTTGATTTGCATTATACTGAATATAAGTCATATGGGGCATATTTCATATATCTTTTGGCCATTTATCTGTATCATTGAAAATGGTTATTAAAATAATTTTAATTCAAAATATCATTCTTACTGCTGAGCTTATTCAATTCATTACACATACTAGATAATAATAATTTTTGTTTGGATGAATAGTTTTCAGACATCTTTTCTCATCCTGCAGGCTGTCTCTCTTGCTCGTTGTTTCTTTTGTTTTGGAACTGTCAATATTACATAGCTCTATTTGTCAATTTTGCTTTTCTCTCCTGTGCTTTTGAGTCATAGCAAAAATTTCTTTGCTTTATTCTAGTACTTCCATAGTTATTATTCTTACATTTAAATATCTCAAGTTGATTTTTGGATACATTGAAAGACAGAGGTATTTTTCTTTTGTAGGTTGGACGTCCAGATTTCCAAAAGCATTTATTGAAATACATTTATTTCACCAAAACATTTCTTGGTGTCATTATTGAGAATCCATCACCTACAAATCTTTGTTTACCTCTGTGTTCTCGTCTCCATTAACCTGCACAAGCTGCATAGTATTGTGATGACTATAATTCTGTAATATGTCATTAAGGCAAGTATTATAGTCTTTCTGGCTTGTTCTTTGCTCACCACAGCATTGGCAATTTAGAAGACTTTTGTTGTTCTTTCTAGAAACATAAGCTCAGGTCGCCTTCAAACTAGCTTTGCCTTTTAGGCTGGCCTTGAACTCCTGATTGATTTGGCTTTGATGTCTTAAGTCTTAGTCACAACCCCCTCCTTATTTGGGATCTTTCCTATTCCATCAGAAAATCAGGGGTATTTATTTCTGTAAATAATTTATTGTGATAGGAATTCCACTGAATCTATAGTTTATGCATTACTGAGTTTTTAAAAATGTTAGTTCTTCCATTAGATGATTTTCTTTCTTTTTTTTTTAGTTCTTTTCAGTTTCTGTCATCAATATTTTACAAGTTTTAGTTCAGAAACAATACATTTCCATAGTTCAGTTTATTTCTAGATACTTATTTTTGCAGCTATTGTGAATGCGATAGCTTTACTCTTTTCTTGATATTTTTTCAAAACTTTGTAATTAGCATATAAAAAAGCAGCTAAATTTTTTAAATATTGATTTCTATCATGCAAATTTTCTAGACTTGTAAAAAAGTTCTAAATCATGTTGTTTGCAAACAGTCATCATCTGACTTCTTTATTACTTGAATGTCTTTTTCCTTAGTTAATTTTTCTGTTTCGCAAGATGTGCTGGATAACTTAGGGTCAACTTGACACACTGGGTTGAAGGAATTGCCTTCATTGGACTGGCCTGTGGCCATGTCTGTGGGGCATCTTCTTGATTATTGAGTGGTGTGGGAGGGCCCAGCCCACTTTGGGTGATGCCACCCCGGGGCAGATTGTCCTGGGTTGTATAAGAAAGCAGGCTGAGCATGTGCAAGGGGAACAAGCCAGTAAGCAGCATTCCTCCATGGCCTGTGCTAAGATCCTGCCTTCAGGTTCCCGCCCTGAGTTCCTACCTTGGACTCCCTCTGTAATGAAATGTGACCTGGGACATGTAAGCTGAATAAAACTTTCCTCCCTGTGTTGGTATTGGTTGGAGTATTTTGTCACAGAAATGAAGAAACAAACTAGAACACAAGATTATCTATATTGAATAACAATGGTGAAAACGATGATCTTTTCCTTATTTCTGATGATAGGGGAAATCATTTCTTTTCCCAACTCATTATGTGATTTCTCACCTATTGGAATGCATTCATGGTTACCTAGTTTGGTTTCCTACATTTATGAGAAAAAAAAGTATGTTTTTTTTTTCTTTTCATACATTAATGTGATATATATTATATATATCAAATATTAATGTAATATATATTTGATATATATATATCAAACCATTCTTGAATTCTTAAGCTAAATCTCACTTGATCATGAATACAATGCTTATTATTTTCTATTGCATTCAATTTGCTAGTATTTTTGAGACTTTTTGCATGCATAATTTTCTCTTTTTTTCTCTCTCTCTCTTCTCCCTAACCTATATGTGTACATATGTGTGTTTGTGCATGTTCATGTCTGTGTTCATCAGAATTTGGCATCCGAGTAATTATAAAAATTTTAAAAATAATGGAAAAGGCTTCTCTGACTCTCAATATATGCAGTATTTTGAGGACAGTTTATTTTAGTTTTTCTTTAAAATTTGATAAAATTCAGCATTAAGCCAACAAAATCTAGGCTATTCTTTGTTGGGAAAAATTTTATTACAGATTTAATTACTTTACTTGCTATTTGCTCAAATTTTCTTTGTCTGTGAGGTTCAATTTATATACTTTAATGAAGTCCCCATTCTTCTGTGTTATATTTTGGCACTTGGCCCAAAGCAGTACCTACCAGTTGCAAATACAGAGGTGTCATGATAATCTTTCATGATCCTTTGTTTTCCTGTGATGCCATGCTACTGTTTCCTTGTTCATTTGAGATGTCTGTCTTTCATTTTGCTATTGTGGGGAAACATTGTCAATTTTGTAATCCCCAGTATTACTCTGTTTGTATCTCCATTGATCGTTCATTCTATGAGTGTTAAGTTACTGTTTTCCCTGCTTTTCCAGTTCCTTGACTTGCATCATGAGCTTGTTAATTTGAAATTTCTTTTTTAATGTATGTGTATCTTCCTGTGAACTTTCTAGCACTGGTCCTGTTGAATCACACAAGTTCCATTATCTTCGTGTTTTACTTGTTTCAACAGTTTTAAATCCCCCTTTTGTGTTTTTCACTATTTGTCCAGAGAAAAATTCCACATTTCTTTAATAATTTGTAGCTTTACTTTATTGTGTCCTTGGATAGCCAATGCATGTACAATGACTGGGGAGTCCAGAAGAGGGTGTTGGATCCCTGAAGCTGTAGTAACAGATGGTCCTTAGCTGCCATGTTGGTGTTAGGAAATAAACCTGGGTCCTCTGCTGCTGAGCCTCCACCCCGCCGGCAAGGCAGGACGTGGAGCTCAGGGATGGGGGCCGAGGAGGGGTAAGTGCGCTGCTTGCCCATTCACCCACCTCCCCGAGACTCTCAGATGCATCAGGGAGTTTAGTCATGCAGGAACTCATTTATTGCAGGCATCACAGAGCTTATATGGGCAAAAACCGCAGTTTGGAAATCTCCTCCGAAACCCCCTCCCCCAATGCACCCAATCAACTTAAAGGTCAACCTGCCACATGGGCAGGGTCCCATAGGCATCTACATTGATCACGTGCTGATCACGCATCACCCAGGGGTGCGTAAGGACCAGCATCCAATTCAATGATCTTCAGGACAGGTCAGGCCGTACCCTGCTTACTTCCTCTAGGTGCCATCTTGGCAAGGCAGGCCTTTAGGTCCCCACATCTCCTCTATTTTCTTTTCTTTAACAGGCTAATCATGGCCTACCCATCAGGCAATGCCCTATGGATAGGCGACTAGCCCCTTTCCATGTGCCCAGCATCCCAGCCTGCCTAAGGTTGTCTCCTTCCTGGCTAAGCCTTGCCTGTCATTGGTCAGTGCACTTGGCCATGTGCACTTCCTGTCTTAGGAGTACCTGCCAGAGGAGATCTTACCCATCGTTGGCATGGGATGCTTAGATCTTAGGCGAGGGCCATCGTATGGGAAGTGCCAGTCTGTGACAAAAAGGAAAGGAGGAGAAGGAAGGGGCTGACCTATGGCCAATTCCTTAGCTCCTCCCCCCACTGAGGCGGTCAGCGCCATTTTGAATGCACCTTTTCTACATCTCTCCCCCTTTATGTTTTATTAACTGGGGAGGTATCGCTCTCCCGGTAACCAGTCAGACCTTGGGTTAGGTGAACCGGTGACAACCTTGGTTTAGGTGTATGCCTCCTTTATGGGGGAGGTAGGGAGCCAGTCGTAATGGACACATATCACCATAGCTTGTACCTGTGCTATTTGTCCTCCAATCATTTTCATGACTCGGGCATAGATAGAAGGTCCAAAGGTGCAAACAAGGGTGAGGATCACCAAGGGTCCCAGCAGTGTTAAGATTAGCGTTTTTAACCAGGGAGAGACATTAAACCATTGTTCAAACAGGGATTGGTCCCTCTGGACATGTAGATTATTAATCTCCTTTCTCACTTCATCTAAGTTTTTTGTGATTACCCCCGAATGGTCAACATAGAAGCAGCACTCCTCTCCCAGTGCTAGGCACAACCCTCCTTGTTGCATAAAGAGAAGGTCTAACCCACTTCTATTTTGTAATGTAACTTCTGCCAGCAATGAAACAGATTGTTGGAGGAACCTTACCGCAGTTTCCAGTTTATCTAAGCCTGCATCCATGTCTGCCTGAATCCTTCGTAGGCCCTGTTGGGAAAGGGCCAGAGAGGTGGCCCCTAGGGCCGCCCCTCCCATTCTTAGTCCCATGAGCGTTGAGACTGTTAAGGTGGTGACTAACTCCCTCTTAAACCTAAGTGATTGTTGTGCCCCCATTTCCCCCCAGGAATGATATAGCACATGGGGGAAAGGCACTACCAAGGTGCATGCATCCCCATCAGTATGTGTGAGGACTGTCAATGAGAGACAGGGTGTTATCCCTGACTTTTGACACAACTGGTAAATCACTGGGTGAGCAGGAACTACCCATTGATTACTATTATTTGCTGCCACCTGTGTTATGTTAAATCAGCCCTCCCAAGGGGAGAGATAGTCTAGGGTAGTGACACAGGTCAGATTTTAATCTGTCACAGATATGGATAGCCCACTCGTCTTGGTGGACAACCCCCCCCAACACTTTTGATCGTTGGAGGTGTAATTGAACCCTCCTATTACACCTATTGCCTCAATCAACTGTACACCGGCCTCTAGGCACAACCAGCATGAGGAAGTAAGGTCCAGACGGGTCAAGTTGAGAACTCTATATGCAAGCTGGATAGCCGTTAGGATCTCTGAACCTCCCTTTGGGGTTAGACCCTTAAACCCATTGGGTCTTGCTCTGGGTTTTGAATGAAGCATAAGTCCTGTGGGGGAGAGGCTCATGGTAGGTGGGTAAGGCTTGGCTGTCCCGGCCCCCAAGTTGGCTGGTCTGGGTGTGATTGGCCTTGTGAGGGCCTCAACCCTCTTTCTAACCATAAAGAGGAGACCAGGGTCATGTCCAGATACATAGAGTCTCAATCCCCAAGTCTTTCCCAGGGTTGCAATGAAAGTTTGTACATCTTCCATATAGTGGATTTGCGGAAAGTCTAGGTCTCTGTATCCTTTTGACAGTGATCAGTCCCTGGTCCTTAATCCAATACCCGTCCCTGTGGTTTCACATCCTTAGTTATAACAGTAGTAAGAATCAGCCCCCCCCACAGTTGCACAGCTGTTGCGAAGTTCTGCCACTTCCTGGGCACAAATAATATTCCGTCTGTAATAATGCATCCTGCTTGAGCACATGGGCGCACCCCGGCTCCCTGGGGGACCCTGTTAACAGTAATGTGCATCCACGTCCTGTGTCCCCACATTCAGGCCGGGTCCCTCCTTGAGTCTGGTCACTGACGTCCCACGATCTGGTAGCCAGGGCACAGAGATCTACCTCCAGTTCAGGCCACCATGTGTCCGGTGGTGTCACCTTGGTAGTGCTGTTGGCAATCACTCCGGTAGCTGCATTGATCACCAACCACGTGACCTTTTGGGGCTGATGTGGATTCAGGGTCTCTATAGGTCCAGATGATCTTGTTAGCATCGGCTCCTCAATTGTCAGGAGTGACAGGATAAGCATGAAGGTGAGTGTCCCCATTTTGATCTGTAAGAGACAGAGAAAGAAAGGCTTCCTCAAGGGTAGGTCTCCCTTGGCGATTATGAGGAGGTGTCTGTCTATGTTTTGTTTGTTTCTTCTGGACCTTAAGGGCCAAGCGTTGGCTCCACCAGAGTCTTTTCTTTTCACTGTTAGTCATCTTGGTTGGAGCCATCACCCTGTAGGGGGAGTTATTTGAGGTTTCTGGCTGGTACCCAAATAGGCTTATCTTCTCCCGTGGGGAAAACACAACCAAATCCCCTTCCCATCATTAACAGTGGGTCTGGTGCTCTCCACTGGCCCGTAATCGGGTCCTTCCACCTCACCTCTACTAGGGGTTTTGTATTTTCTTGTTCCCAGTGAGCTTGCAATTTAGATTGCAAGGTATTTTTTGAGCCATTTAAAATGTTTATGGTAAATAGGGCTATCCCTAGTTGCTGATGGGGGCTCATTCCCCCTTTTTGTTTTAATAGTTGAGTTTTGAGTGTTTGGTGATTTTTCTCAACTATAGCTTGACCCTGTGGGTTATAAGGTATTCTTGTGGAATGTGAGATACCCCAAGTTTTAAAGAAGGTCTGTATTGAGGCACTGACAAAACAGGGGCCATTGTCAGTCTTTATTTGCGAGGGCAAGCCTAGGGTAGCAAAGCATTGGAGAAAATGTGATTGGGCATGTTTGGAATTTTCTCCTGAATGGGTGGTAGCCCAACATGCATGAGAAAAAGTGTCTATAGACACAAAAATGTACTTAAGCCTTCCAAAAGGCGCATAGTGTATGACATGTTTATTGCTGCATAGGTGGCCCCGCTCTGACCCCCATCAGTAAATACATGTAAGCCATTGGGTATCAGATTCTTGAAAAAGAGGGAAGGTGCCTTGAAGGGCAGTCATTGAAGGGCTGGGGCCCACTTAGAGGCCCCATAATGGCAAGTGATGTTCCCAAAATATCCCTCTAGAGCCATTGCCACTCTTGAATTGCTTCGCCTAAGCCAATTGAAATCTGCTAGGCGGTAGGGGACAACAATCTTATCAGGATCTCTCCCAAACCTTTGAGCTGCCAGGATCCTTCCCCTTATAATCATGTCTGCTAGTTGATCCCCAGTTGTGTATACCCTTGGTTGACCCCCGAGGGTAGCATGTACCCATTCCATTGGCTCCTGTTCTTGGACTAATGTGGCCATGGCCAGCCTGTCTCCTTTAATAACCCACAAACAAAAGGGGAGCTTAAGGGAGTATCTTCTGACTGAAGCCCCCACCTCTAGGGCCTCCTGGAAGACCCTAATTACCTCCCAGTGTATGTCCTCCAATGTGACCTTGGTCTGGGGAGGTCCCATCGTGCTCCGCATATGCTGAATGAAAATGGGGGAGCTTCTGCCCTCCAAGGGCCCTTGGATTGAGACCATGAGTGTAGTAATTGGGTTGGAGTCTAATTTGATGTGGGCCTGTGGTAAGCCTGGGAGGAGGTTAGCCACATAAAGGCTATTAGTGTACAGGCTGAAGGGGGAGCTTAGGTCTTGAAGAGCCATGAGAACCGCAAGCGTCTCTTTGAATTGTGCTGAGCCCTTTGCAGCATGGAAGTCACACCTCCGGGGCCCTCCTCTTGGGTTGGGGCCAAATGCTGCATAAGCGGCTCTGCTCTGACCCCCATCAGTAAATACATGTAAGCCATCAGGGATCAAACTCTTGGAGAAGAGAGAAGGTGCCTTGAGGGGCAACAGTTAAAGGGTAGTAACTGTGTGCCTAGGATTTTAAAAGGAGTCACACGTTCAATCTTTTCAGGCGCTACCCAGAGGCTGTGTTTTTTCAGCCTTTGTAACACTATATTTAGGAAAGGCTGTAATTTGACTGCCTTTATATGTCCAATTATAAGATTGGGCACACGTTGGATCTTTTCAGGAGCTACCCAGAGGCCGTGTTTTTTCAACCTTTGTAACACTACGTTTAGGAAAGGCTGTAATTTGACTGCCTTTATATGTCCAATTACATGATCATCCATATATGAGCATATTAATGTTTCAGTGCCCGCCATTAAAGGCTGAAGAATAGAGGCCAAATAATTTTGGCAAAAGGCTGGGCTACTGGCCATTCCTTGGGGAAGCACTGTCCACTCAAACCTCCTATAAGGGGCATGATTGTTTAAGGTGGGAAAGGAAAAGGCAAACTTTTCCCCATCTCTTGGGCTAAGGTGAATGGAGAAGAAACAGTCTTTAATATCCACAACTGCAATAGAATACTCTACTGGTATTGCAGCCATCCAGGGCATCCTTCACAAGGGGGTGCCTACCAATTTCATTCTATCATTAATCATCCGAAGATCTTGGAGCATTCACCATTTTCCTGAAGACTTTTTGATGACAAACACTGGAATATTCCAAGGACTGACCGAGGGGTGAAGATGCCCCAGTGCCACTTGCTCCTCCACGAGATCTATTAAAGCCTTAAGTTTTACTTCAGTTATGGGCCACTACTCCACCCATACTGGCGGTCCCTCTCTCCATTCAATACAAGGGACCTGAGGGGCAGTGGCCTTTAGTATTGGGGGTGAACCCAAGGGATCTTGTCAGGCTCTCCCCTGTAATTATGAAAATAGGAGAAATCCTGCTCCTTAACCCCCTCCGCCCTTTGTGGCATGTGATTGGCTTCCTCATGCTCTAAGAGATCATCATAAAAGGCCCTATTTTCTGTGGTCAGCACAGCATCCATCTGGCTCAGGATATCTTGGCCCATGAGATTGGATTGGAGGCCCTCGACCACTAGAGGCTGTATCTCCCCTTCTGCCCCATCTGTGTCTCTCCACTTTACCAATCCCTTTACCTCCTCTGACCTTGAAAGTCCCCCTGCCCCCAACACTTTAGGGCCGGCCTGTAGCGTCCATGTCGTGGGTACTTACTCCTTTCGAAGGATCATACAATCTGCCCCCATGTCCACTAAGCAAAGAAATCTTTTACCTGCTATAAAAATATGCATTTTGGGCCTCATTCCTGGGTGTATTGGGACCATCCAGTGAACCTGTGATTCCATCTTTCCTCCTTTGGGTAATGGGACTAGAGGCCACCCCGGAACTAGTTTAAAGGTCTGCCTGCTACGTCAAACCTTGACCTGCATCCTTTTTCCAGTGGAGCCCCTTCCTGCAATGGGGGCAGGGGGTTGTGGGTTTGTTGGGCTCTCAGCCCCCCCTTCCCCTAGGGGGTCTGAGGGGCTCTGCCTTGGGGCAGTCCCTCTTAAAATGTCCTGTTTTGCCACATTTAAAGCACCCCCCCTTTTTTCTCCTCTCTATTGGCTCGGTGTCTGGACCACACCCTCTGGCCCCCATGAGTGCCTGGGTCAGGGCATTGGCCAGGGAGGCAGTCTGGGCCTGCAGGATAGTGGTTAGTGCCTGTGTCTGTTGGTTATGAGTTCCTACATCTTGGGAGGCTACTATCCAGCGGCTGACCGAGGCCTGCCTCAAGCCTGAGCAGGCGGCCCGATGATCACTATTCATACCTCCCCCCACCATTAATATGGTGAACTCATCCCTCAGAGGTCCAGGGGGCAATTTCCTGACAAGGCTCTTCTCTACTCTGTCTACAAAGTCTGCAAGGGGCTCACTTGCCTTTTGCCTCAGTCCCACAAGAGGATTCTCCGATGGCCCTTCATTGAGCTTTTCCAGGCTGCAAGGCCAGCTTGCCTCACCTGGTCCCATATGGGGCAGGCAAAGCTGCCTGTTGTACCCCAATGGACTAGGCATCAGCAGTCCCTGTCAGCTGCCTGTAGGAAAGGGGGATCTGCGGGTTTGCTCCATGATTTTGCTCTGCTATGGTTCTACACTCCTCTTTATATAAGGATAGCCATTTGATGAACTGATTGCTAGGGAGGACTGCCTTAGCCATATCCATCCAACCTCTAGGGATGCATGGCTGGTGGGTGATGTTTTCCAGCAAAGCCTCGGCACAAGGAGAGTCATGTCATCACTGAGGACCGTGGCCCTTAACTCCTTAAGGTTCTTAGGTTCCCATGGATACCAATTGGCCGGCTTCTGCAGTCCTGGAACCAAGTTCACTGGGAACTCCTTACAGGCAGGGGTGGTTTCCGTCTGCACTCTCACTGGAAAAGCATCAGTGTATGTGGGCTCCCTCAGGTGGGGGAGGCAAAGGGGCCTCTCTGCCTCCCCCCTGCCACCCCCCTCATCTATCCTGCTGCAATTGGGGGTTGTGGTCCCAACAGAGGGGCTCATGTGAGCCGCCAGACGGATAGGCTAGGGGCTGCTCCTCCCCCTCCATTTCTCCCGGGTGATTTCTCTCACCGATCCCATCTGCCTCTTTGGTCTCCTCCTTGGCCTCGATAGTCAGCCTAGCTTTAAGACCCATGGCTAGTGCTCCCATGGGGCCTTCGGTGCTGCATTGTCCCTTTTGCTCTGCATCAAACTGTGCCCATGCCCCAGAGTCTTGTTCCTTTTCCCTCTCCTTCCAGCCCTTTGCCTCCCCTCCTCCACTGTCCCTCAGCAAAGCTGAGGTAGGGGAATCTCTCATACTGAAGGTGCCCTTAAGGGCCAACATCATGGGGTAGAACCCCAGCGGGGGCTCTGTCCCAAAGTGCTTCTCCCTCTCTCTTGCCAGCCTCTCCACCCTCTCCCAGGTATCCCAGGAGAAGAGATTGGCCACAGACACCCAGGGTGCCAAAAGTGTCACCGTCTCCCAGACCTGGCATGCAGTTTGATTAGATAGCTTCAAGCCTCGGGTCTTGAGCATATATCGAAGAGCCTTTTTGCTGATGTTGTGTTACCCATACTAAGGGTCTCACTTATCCCGAGAGCCCAATTGGCTTTGGCTGAGAACTTCTCCATAAAAGTTGCCTCACACAGGGCACCAGAATGCCGAGCCTCCACCCCAGCAGCAAGGCAGGACGTGGCACTCAGCGATGGGGGCCGAGGAATGGTAAGTGTGCTGCTTACCCATTCACCCGCCTCCCCGAGACTCTCAGAAGCAGCAGGAAGTTTAGTCATGCAGGAACTCATTTATTGCAGGTGTCACAGAGCTTATATAGGCAAAAACTGCAGTTTGGAAATCCCTTTGTAAACCCCCTCCCCCGATGCACCCAATCAGCTTAAAGGTCAACCTGCCACATGGGCAGGGTCCCATAGGCATCCACGTTGATCACATGCTGATCATGCACCGCCCAGGGGTGCGGAAGGACCAGCATCTAATTCGATGATCTTCAGGACAGGTCAGGCCGCACCCTGCTTACTTCCTCTAGGTACCATCTTGGTCAGGCAGGGCCTTTAGGTCCCCACATCTCCTCTATTTTCTTTTCTTTAACAGGCTAATCACGGCCTACCCATCAGGCGATGCCCTATGGATAGGCAGCTAGCCCCTTTCCATGTGCAGAGCATCCCAGCCTGTCTTAGGTTGTCTCCTTCCTAAGTCTTGCCCGTCATTGGTCAGTGCACCTGGCCATGTACACTTCCTGTCTTAGGAGTACCTGCCAGAAGGAGATCTTACCCATCTTTGGCATGGGATGTTTAGATCTTAGGTGAGGGCCATAATATGGGAGGCCCCAGTCTGTGACAAAAAGGAAAGGAGGAGAAGGAAGGGGCTGACCTATGGCCAATTCCTTAGCTCCTCCCTCCACTGAGACGGTCAGCACCATTTTGAACGTAGCTTCCCTACACTGTAAGAACAACCAATGGTCTTAACTGTTGAGCCATTTCTACTGCCCCAGCATTTCATTTTTTTTTAAATTCTGAAATTGATTACTTTTTCATTCAAGGTTATTTTAGATAAATTATGTGACATTCTTTTTCTTTGGTTCAATTTTCAGTTGCTTTGTGCATTTTTTCCTTGCTTTTGGGGCATTTATTTGTCTTTGTGTTCTTGTAACTTTCTGTGCTGTCGTGTTTCATTATCTTGTATTATTTCATTTGAATATCTGCTGTATTAATGAGTTTCAAATATCTAGTGCAGGATTTCCTCAGCACTTGCAAACAGGGCCAATGATGTGGTGATGAAAAGCCTGACTTGGAAAGAGTTTATTTCTCCTTCAATCTAATGGATGACTGTGTTTCTTATAACTTCCTTATCTTGTGGGTTTTTTTTTTTTTCCTTTAGAACTTTCAATATGTTATCCCATTTTCTTTTGGCCTATGAGGTTACTGTTGAGAATATGTTTGGTCTAATGGACATCCTCTTACACTGACGTGATATTTGTTATAGTTTCAGGAGTTGCGCTTTTGTGTTGTGGTGGTTAAAATGAGAATGTCTCCCATAATAGTCTGAGTGTTTGAACACTTTTTCTTCAGTTGATGGTGCTATTTGCAGAGGTTTAGGAAATGTAGTCTTGCTGGAGGAAGCATGTCACTGGCAAGACTTCAGGGTTCATATCCTTGCTCCACTTTCATTTTCTCTCTCTGCTTCCTCTGCCTGCTTGAAGATGTGCTGCACAGCTCTCTGCTCCAGCTTGCCATGCATCCCCTCCATTAGGGACTCTTTCTGGAATCATAAACCCCAAAAACTCTTCCTTCTATAAGTTGCCTCGGTCATGTTGTTTTATTACAAAAACAGAAAAGTATCTGCTTCATGTGTCAAAGTTTCAAGAGAATGACTCGTAATATTCAATATTGTCAACTTGATTAGATTAATAACTGCTAGCTGTGAAAATATTTCCAGAGAGGATTAATAAATTGGTGTGCTCAACCCTGTAGAGTGGAATCTGGATAGAATTAAAGGGAGAAAAAGAACGAGCCCCATGTTGTAGGCATCACCACTCTGTTTTCTGGCTGTATGACTACACCCTCCACAGCATGAAGGGCAGGATCCTATGAAAACATGGGCCAGTGTAAATCTTGACAAGCTTAATATGCCTGTCTCAGGAAATTTGTAATAGCAAAAAAGGTGCTGCTTAACACATAAAACTAGTGCAAGAAAAGTTTTGTCATGCTGTGCTACCTGACCAGGTGATTCTTAGTCTTTGGAACGGGTCATCATGCTCTAAGCAGAGCATAATGTGTGCTTGTGGTGGGAGCACAGAAGATATGGATACCAATAGGAGTTCTGTAATGTTCAGGTTTCTGTTTGGCCCTTGTTTATGCTCCACTGAGTTCCACACTGATGTCCTGGACTATTTTTGCATATTTTTTGTATTTCCTCATTACATTAATATCATTAGTTTGATGTAGTTTGATTTCTTGTAGGTAATTCATTGATTTCCCAGCTTTATTGATCTCATGATTCTTGTGTACATACGTTGTTTGAGACTCTGATGGATCCGTTGCCTTTAAAAATTTTATATGCTGATTTTCCTAGTAGAATACTTTCTTCTAGTGATGTTCCCTAAAACTAGATAGATTCTGGGTCCAGGAGAGGCTTTAGTGTAAGGGTCTGCAGAGACCTTCAACTGTGGTCAGTGGTGTAGATGTTTTATTGTGGGTTTCAGAAATCATACTTCTGCCCTGCCAGCGGAAGTGCAACTCTCCTTTGCAGGTGGGTTCACAGGCAGCTCTGAGCATGGTGAGTAGGGTACAGCTGGAAAGTTAACAATAGTCAAACATGGGGTTACCAGAGTGTATTCAATAACTGATAGGTTTACAGGTCAGTACCTGAAAGTCAGCCCAGGGCCTGGCTATATCAATGACCTTACATGAAATCATTTGGCTGCGTCTGACGCTGTAAAATTTGGGTGGACTTGGCTGACTGTGTTCTGGAGACCTTTGACAGCCAAGAACATGGGCCAAGTGACTGCCACTAGGCTGGTGGTTTGTATTGCTGGCATAGGAAACTGCTAGAGGAGTTGGCCTGCTGCTTTCTAAGATCTCAGGCAGTTAAGGTCTTCAGGTGCACAGTGTAGCAAAACCTTTGTGAGGTGAGGACACAGCATGGGCTAAAATCTTTGCTTGGTGTAATACATCCATACGAAGACCCAGTGGCTCTCCAAACTGGGCTTGGACCTATGTGAGCTGCAATTTTCTCCAGGAACAAATGCTTCAGGTATCTGGAGCATGAGTTGAGAATGCTTAAATATCCTATGTAGTCTTTACCTGCTAAGTAAAAACACTTTTAGTTCAGGATTAATCATGAGAAAAAAGGCACTTACTTTGATGTTCATGAGCATCAGGTGCCTGTAGTCCACAATGTCTCTGGTGCTCTTTCTAAAACACTCCAATGAATCAGACATTTATTTTCTTGTTTGGCATCTATTGGAGGGAAGTTCACCAGGAACTTCTGCCCTATCTCTGGTTACTTCTATACTAGTTCTATGAAAAAACTAACTTGTTTTAGTATGTATCTTAGTAATTTCAAACTGTAATTCAATTCTAGTCAAGAATCCTTGTTTTCTGACACAATACCCATATTCATCATAGCTTTTTACATATAAAGTTGTTTAATAACCAAGTTTTTATCAAAGCTTATCATGCCAGAGCTTATTGTGATAAGCATCAAATTCATTATGCACACATTAATTATGTTATAGTAATGTAGGCTTACTACATGTTGTGAAAAATCTACTGTTTCCACATATTACAACACTTTGAACAACTTTTGTGTTTTTGTGTCTTCAGGTACGTATTATTGAGTGAATCTACTATTGTTCTGTAGACAGAGACCAGTGGTTTAAAATATATGAATTTCAAAACTTACATAAATAATACATATCTACTTGAGAAACTATTAAGGTATATGCAAAGTTTCAAAAGCTAAACATATTCCTACCCTGATGAGATTCCAAATATTAAAGCTTCCATTTTCTAATTTCTGATGTTCTTACTATATACACTTTTACTTTTTCTTAACAAAATAATCATTATGCAAAATATATTGTATTATGCTTTAAAAAATAATGGTTTAAATATCAACCAATGTTATTAAATGTTTTTGGTAAAAGATTTTTTAAAGCCTATTTAGGCTACAGTATCAACCAAAACACTAATTACCATCAGGTCATGAGCACAATAACTCTTAGGTTTTATTGATGACTTTTAAATTATTTCTTGCCTTTGAAATGATACAAATGTTTCCTTTCATCTTAGTTAATAATATTTGTGCTGTTGAAAAACTTCTCATTTTCCAGTTTCCCAGTCTTTTGCTTATATGCACATGTATAAGTTTTTTTGTTTACTTTGCATGCAAAGAATTAGAGGAATTACTATACATGATGTAAAATAACAAAATTCAAGTAGCCACTAATGCGTATGAAATTAAAGTCACTACAGAAACATATGCAAGACATAATTCTGATTTGAAAGAATCACAGATGGTCAAGAAATACATATTTAGACGCATTTCAAGTGCTGTGGACTCTGAAATGTGAACTCTTGCTGTGTGCTAAGCAGTCAAGGCATTTCTGAAAATGATGTAAGTGAAGTGCGCCTTGAAGAATAGCTGTAGAAGTAAGGAGAGAACATGCCAGATGCACCTGCTCAGCATCTTCACATTCTAGATATGTTTACAGTGTTGGAGAAATATAAGGTTATTACTGACAGTAAATTTTTGCATAATGCTTTGTTTTGATTTTAGAATGTAGGATTTTTTTCCTTATGTGGCCTACTAAATCTAAATGAAACATTGGGAGTTCATTATGTGAGTTTTTTCACGTTGTCCCTGTCTTTATCTTTGCTTTGTATTTCAGTTTTTACTCCATCCCAGCATTTCATTCTAGACCTCTGTTCCTGGAGCCTCCAGCAGTCCAGTGCGTATCTCTTCAATGTCTGCTTGCTCTCTGGACACTGCTAACTGTGTCACACCATTCTCATTCAAAAGGCTAAGGTTTTTATCTTTAAAATGTTTATTGATTGTGTAAACTAATAGATTCCATAGTGAAATGTTTACATCTGTACAGAATGTACTTTGATTATTTTCACCCCATTACCTCTCTGGTCCTCCTCCTCAATCCCTCTGATTCCCTTCCTCTTCCCCAAAGTCTTCTTTTGACTTTTATGTCTTAAGTTTTAAAAATATTTTTGTTTTGTTTTGCTTATTTTTTCATTTTGTTTTTGAGACAGCGCCTCCTTTTAGTCCAGACTGTCCTGGAACTCACTGTGCAGACCAGACTGGCCACAATCTCACAGAAATCCATCTGCCTCAGCCTCCTGAGTACTGGGAATAAAAGCTTGCGGTATCATACCCAGACCATGTCTTATTTTTAAATATAGATTGAACATATTAGAGAAAACATGGATGTTCATCTTTTAGTATGGCTTGTTTCTTTTAACAAGATGATGTCCACTCCTATCTGTTTTACTACAGATGGCATAATTTTGTTCTTCATATACATTTTATTCCAACATTTTCTTCACTCATGTGTTGGTGAGCACCTAGGCTAATTCCATGACTTGGGAACTGTAAAGAGAACCATAGCAAATACAAGTACAAGCATTTTTATCTATACCTACACTGACTTTGGTTCCTTTGGGTATGCATCTAAGGTGGCATCACATACTAGTTTATTTCTATCTTGTTTAGGTTTTAGTCATAAAATCATTGAATGCACTTTAGTCCTGAGTGTTTTTAATAACTGTGCTATATTATTATGATTCCTTTTCTGGTTTTCAAATCTCTTTTATTTTTGCTTCCTCAATATCAAATTATTCTGGTTTGTCTCATGGCTGACAGCATGTCCTCCCCATGACTATCTCCTTCTCCTGCCATACCCATGATTTTTCAACCTCTGCTTTCTTTCTTCTCATTCAGTGAGTTCATCTCTTCTCACCTATAAAGGCTTCTCTGTATAAGTGAATCTCCAGTCCCTTCTAATGTTAATCTTTAATTTCTCATCTCTCTTATCTCAAACTCTATAGTTTTTTATACTTTATTTAATTAAGTATGATTAGAATTGGTATGTAATTTAACACCCAAACCATGACTGTTTGGTAATGAGCATATTTTAATTAAATCTAATTATTAATCATACCTAGTAAACAGATTATGATAGTTGGGTTCCTGTTGCTGAGATAAAACACTAACTCAACCAACTTGGGAAGGAAAATGTTAATTTCAGTGTAAGACTCTAAGGTCCCAGTCCATCACTGAGGGAAGTCCAGACAAGAACTCAAGGCAGGAATTAAAACAGAGACCATGGAAGTTTGCTTACTGGTTTTCTCCCCTAACTTGCTCAGCTGCCTTTCTTGTACAGCCCAGGCCCACCTTCCTAGAGATGGCAATGCACACAGTGTGCTGGATCCTCCTACATCAATTAACAATTAAGAAAATGCTTCACAGGCATGACTGTAGGCCAATCTAATGGAGGGAATTTCTCAGTTGAGATTCCCTCTTTCCATATCACTCTAGTTTGGGTCAAGTTGACAAAAACTAATCAGCATGCAAATGTAAACTGAGACTTGCCAAGAAATATTGTCATATTAGATACCTTACCTAATATTCATCATTGCTCCACAACAAGTATATTTTCTGGTTTCTGCAAGCTTCCACATGACATTTAAACTCCTTGTCCTGATGGCATGCCCTTTCCTGGGTATGACGGTTTGGACTTTTCCAAGGTAACAGAGCGTTTCTTTCCTGGAATGCACTGGCTTTGGCCCATTAGGGGCTCATAGTCTGAATACAAGGCACTGCAGTAGCCTCCGGACAATCCTTACTCCTCATGCATACTTTTTCCATATTGTTTACCACATTTATTTTTTGGAGAAATGGCTGAAAACATACAGAATTTTCTTATTGTCTACAACTAAATTTGAAATATTTTAACTTTGTTGATTAAAGATATTTGACATTGAAGGTGGTAGAACGATAGTTCAGTAGTTAAGAATGCTTGCTGCTCTTTCACAGGACATAGTTCCATTACCACTAACCACACAGTGACTCACAATAATCTGTAAATTCAGTTACAACAGATCTGACATGATTCTTTTTTTCTTTTACCTCCCAAGGCTGTTGCATGCAAGTGGTGTACATACACACAGGCTCTCTCTCTCTCTCTGTCTCTCTCTCTCTCTCTGTATGCATGTATGTGTGTGCAGATCAAATCATACTTAGGTTGTCACATTTGGTGGCAAGTGTCTTTACTTACTAAGCCATCTCACCAGCCAAAGTTCTTCTTTTAAAATTTTTAATGTATATTTTTATCGAATTTTTGTGCATTTAATACAATATATCTTAATCATATTTAGACCCCCTCCCACATTTGCAGCTCCTATAGCATGGTAAATTTATAGCATTCCTACCCTGAAAAGA